>NC_040045.1:41738648-41892755 GCF_003713205.1 Coffea eugenioides | reverse complement strand
TTGAAAACTGCAGCATTTCTCACCCTATGCACCTGATACGCAAACACAGCAAAAACCAGCCTCTTAAGACAACCGACAAAACTATTGGAGTCCCAGTGAAAAGACAACCAAGTTAGCTTTTTCTTTGCACTTTCTGCCACACAGTAAAACGACATCACAGCCAAAGAATAAGTGCTCGTTCCTCTTCTTGGTGGTAATATGCACATCTATCATTTACTACAACAATGTCCCACTTCTTAACTCTATCCACTGTGGTCTGTGGACAATCTCCTCTTGCATAATAGCCAAGTGAAATGAGGGATGTGATTTTTGCCTCACACTAACCTATGCCATTGTACTCTCTATCCCTCGCTCCTCATAACCTGCATAGCAGACTTAACAGAGGATATGCTAGAGGCACTAGCAGTCCAAACAAGCTGATCCTCTGATGTAATCAGCGGTACAAAGGTTCCAGGAGAAGCAGCCATCAAAGACATTACTCCTTGTGTCATCCTTCGACCAAGATGCCTTATCCAGGACACACCTGAGATACGCTTAACAACACAATCAGTACTAGTCATGCCAAAGCTAGTTGATAAATTCCCAGAAAAATGCTTATAGATAGGTCCAATAGGATGCCAATAGTCAAACCAGAAATTGGTATTGACTCCATCAGGACACAAATGAGACACACTTAGCTTCTGGACTTGTTCCTTCAACTCCTGCCAATTAAAATATTCAAACTGAAAAAACAAATAGAAAGTCCAGCTGATCGTAAAATTTGTCTGTTCTGTACTCATACTTCAAATACTCGAATCTTCATTGTAGTTGTTGAATTCATCTCTTTGTAGGGAGCATGAAAGTGTTTGACTTCACTGAGACCAGGAAACTTGTTAAATTTAACATCTACTCTCTTCAATTAACCGAGAATTACACGATGCTCTCTACTTTAAAAATTCTCATTGTAGTGTTTGACAGTCAAATTGAAACATTTGAAGATCTCGATACACATAAGTGCGTACCAAGATCCTTATTTAACACGGGAGAACTAAAATCTCTATTAGAAACAGGTATCTATTACGATCAACAGTTGAATGATTATTTACTTGCTTTCCCCCAATATCAAGTGTATATCGCAGATAACTGTGCTTAGATGGTCGCATGTGTTTTTACTGTGTTATGTTGAAATTATGATTTTTGCCTTTCTTAATCGACTCATTTAGTTATGATTTACATTACTTTTTTTCACAGAATATAGAGTTTTATGTATTTTACAAGTAAAAAGCATTTATGCTGTTGTTTTTACTTATTGTCAATCAGTAAATGAAATTATAGTTTTTTTTTTGGGTCACATCATCTGACTTACTACCTTCTTCTTCCTCGATATAAAGGTTTCTGGGGATTGCACTACCTAATAATTTTGGCTTGCATTTCAGTCAAGGAGAAATTTCAAAAGAAGCCCGAAGAGTTAAGATATCTGAGGATAGTGTTACCGAAATCCCCAGGATGCCAAATGAAGGGACAGATAGCATCGCCTACTTCTTTAGTTCCATGTCCCAATCGAAGAGAAACTTCAAATGAAGCTGGAAAAGAATTTAGATACGTGAGGAATATGACACTCTGACAGTAATCTCGCCAAATGATTTGGCTCGTACAACCACCTCTTCATTTGCAAGTTCACATAATTCTTCTGATGTGCCAAATTGCAATCTTATCAAGGCAGAAGACAAAACTGTAGTCTTGCATTTCAGTCAACAACAATCTTCAATTGGGTCAGAGGTAAGAATTGATATATTTGATGCCAATAACAGTCAAGACTTGACCACAATGTCAGATGGTCCCTCTCAAGAAACCAGGTTTCCACATGATATAAACAATATATTATCCCTGGAACCTCGACCTTGATGCCAGATGGTCCTTCTCAACAAACCAGGCTCGCGAATGACAACAATAACACCACTCATGGAGACCCGGTCATGATGCCAGATGGTGCCTCTCGAGAAATGGGCGAATTGGAGATGACTGCAAATGGGTCAGAGGAAGGAATTAATATATCGGATGAAGATGACGGTTCAGCCTCATCCGGTGATGATGATGACGATGACAATTCAGCTTCATTCAGCGATGACGAAGTCCAGCCTAGGTTCCCTAATGGCGTAAACAATGCCATTCTTGGATTCACTGGTCAGGCTATGGCTAGCATTGTCGCAGCTCAGTCGCCTCATTCGTTAAGTGTTCGTCTCTTTGCTTGCGCTACTGGTATTGGTTTCTTTGGCAGTTTGTTCGCAGCTCTCTTTCTGAAAAGGCATCCATATATTGCTAAAACCCTCTTCAAAATCGGTGTGAGCGCTTCTGCAGTTACTGTCATGATTGCCTTGGGTCAATATCTTCCAACGAAATGGTATCTAGATACAACAGTACCTGCAGTTGCTTGTTTGATCATTGCTGTGGTGGTGGCATTGTCAAAATTAGACTGAATCCCTAAATTTCTCCAAACCAGTTATTTTCGGGGGAGCTCAACCTGAGGCGCCTCATCTTGGTATGCACATAAACTCAACCATTGGCTTGTCTGATCTTGTCATTACGCTTTCCCACGTTGGATCTGTCATTATTTGAAGCTGCAACTAGTTTTTAACATGTTGTATTATCCTGAATTCATGGATTACTCCAAGCCAAAGGTATCCTCTAATCATTTAGGAATCACTTACCCAAAAACATTTAGGAATCATTTTGCTATTTTTTCCCCTTTTTTAAATAGGATCAATAGTAGTTAATCACTAGAGTTAACTTAGTTGTCAAGGGAGGGTTTTTAAAATTCCCCGTTATCGGATTTAGAGTTTGAATTTTGAGTGTTAACATATGGGAATGGGAAAGGGATGGAAATGAAAAAAAATAGTTACAAAAAAAAAATTAATAGTAGTTCTCTATTTATCTTTGCTTTTTAGAGGATTCAAACTCATAAGCTGTCAATTATTACATGTCAAGTGACTGATCAACATAAGAGAAGTTGTGTGGACGTGATGCCAATTATATTGTTTATACTTTGCTTCCCTTCCTATATTAGTGTCTTTTTTTGTGTTAGGTAATTTATTGATTTTACAATTAAATGGCACTAATTTCAGTATAAGGAGATTGGAGCAAGTATTAAAAGCGAACGATAGATACAGTCAAATGAATAATCAGACTTATCACACACAACACACAAATCACGGGAAGTTATTGTTGGGAGTATTACATCGTGATTGTATATCACTTTTCTTTAGAATTTATTTGTCCGATATAACGCGCAATAAGCCTCAGACAAATATCCTTTAGAATAAGATAAAATTTGTTTATCTTAAACTCTTGAACAAAATAAGATAAATCCTCTTGAATTCAGGAGTGCTTTTCAAAGAATTTAAAGTAGTAGAAAAGTGATTTTATGTAACAAATCACTCTCTACTTGACCTCTTTATATAGGAAAGATTGTTTAAAAAATAAATGAATTTAATACATACTTATATGAATAAATTCAAGATATTATGTACAAATTCGTATACTTTAATTCATGCATCACATGATCCTATGATAAAAAAACATGAATCTATCCTTACATTCAAGGATTTCCATATACATGAATATATTCATGAATAAATATACATGTCTCATAATATATGTACATTTTAAAATTATTTGATTCGTAATATAATACATGTATATATATATTCTAAATCACTAAATATAAATTTTGAAAATTTTCAACAGTGATAGAAAATAGACTCACCATAAAAACGTATCATCAATAAACAAATGCATTGTAGTATTTGTAGAGTAGCAGTTTCCATTAGAAGTTAAAGAAAAAATGCGTTGTAGGGCAGCACTTTGCTTGTGCCTTCAAAAAAAAAAAAAAAAAAACAATTTCTAGTCAAAAGAGAAAAAACTCTCACGAAAAATCAGCGGCAAACTCCTATCTAGCCTACCTTTTCTTCTTTTGCTTCCTGGAGTACACCATCCCGCGGATCCCATCCGGATCCGCTACAAAACCCAGAGGCCTATAAAACCCCAGAACCCGGGGCTCCGAATACAAAGCAATATTGGTAATCCCTTTCTCTAACAGCACATTCACCAGCCTCTCCATCACAGCCTTCCCCAAACCAATCCCTTGGAAACTGGGGTCCACAACAACATCCCAAATTATAGCATTGAAAACACCGTCCCCCGTCGCTCTAGCAAACGCCACGGGCCTCTCGGCTTTCTCGTACTCTATCCACAGCAGCGCATCCGAATTCTCCAACGCCACTCGTATCTTATCCGTGTCCCGCCTCGGAAATCCGACGGCTACGAACACCGAGTTGAGGTGGTCGAGGTCGAGCTTGTTGATCGTACGGTGAAGAGCGAACCCACGTGAGGCTAACCCCTCGTCGGAGATTGTCAAGTTAGTTAAAGCCGTTAGTGTCTGCGGCTGCTGCTGCTTTTGAGCTAGAACGACGGCGTTTCTTCGTGGAGTGGTTTTGAGGACTAAGGGTGTACCTAAAGGAATGGAAATGTTGTTGAAAATGAGCATTCTAGCTGCGTTTTCCTTTTTCTTTTTGTTATTGGGAACTTTTATATCTGTGGTGAAAATGGGTGTGTTAAAGCGTGGTTTTTTGTGGCTTCTTGGTTAGTTTAGTGTGTGGAACGAAAATGATGTCCAGTATGATAAATACGCAGACTACTACAGTCTCTGCAGTTTTTTTGTGTTTTTTTTGGGGGGGAAGTTTGTGGTCTTTATGCAGTGACGGACGTAAGTTACTAGGTATGATGGTGGTTGAAGCGTGATTGTATTTTTGACGAAGTAACCCGCTTTATAAACTGGGAAGAAGAAGGCGTGATCATGACTTTGTGGTTTCAGGCTTTCAGCATCCTGGCTGTAGTTTCAAACCAGGCAAGAAGTTCTTCCAAGAATTGAACTCCATCAGATTAGCATCAGAAATGGTGCCTGTAACTTCATCATATGCAGCATTTGGAAAGGGAACGTGGGATTTAAATTTTTAGTCTGATTCCGAAATCCAATGCTCTAATCTTAAATTTGGCCATTTATCTTTATATAGCTCATAAACGTAACATATCCTAATAATGCTGGCTTTTGTAACTTGTTACAGACAACCAACGAACTTAACTGCATCTCATACTGGAAGATAAGAAGCATCAATGCCAATGGGCTTTTTCTATGTTGACCTTTTGGCTGAGGTTTCACTGGATATTGTCTTGGTCATTTTATTTTTGTCTTTTACAACTAAGGCCATGTTTGATAATTCAATTCAACACTTAAATTTAAGGGATTCAGATTTTAACATATTCAAATCGTTTGATAATAAAAAATTGAACATCTGAATTAATTAAGAGGTATTGAATTTTTTAGACAAAACTTATTTTCAAAATTAAGTGATAAACTATTCATTTATCACTGAATATGATATATGTACTCAAATGTATCAGATTTAGTACTTAATAATTCAATAATTTAAAAAATTCAAACTTCAAATTTCAAATTTCAATTTTATCAAACGCACGTAAGTTAGTTTTCTTTAATGGCATGCCTGCAAAGACTTTAATTAATTTAGTAGGAGCAGCCCTGGTTGCGCCGATTCAATTCTTTATTCAGAGATCATGGCCAATGATTTTATACTAGTTAAGACTGAATTTCTGCGGATTCATCTATTGAAAAAGGACTGCATTACTGTGCTGATGCTGACTATCCATCTTTCACATTTGTAATTTTTTGTTAATGGTATGCCTAATTTGACTCGTGAGAAAAAAAATAGTGATGTTTCTTAAAGAAGTTTGGTTTTCATGACGTGAATCTCACATCAGTTGTTCAGTCCTATAAGTAAGGTTCAATTTGCAAAACTATATGATGCGAAAGTATTCAATATTTTCTTCCAAACTATAGAAGAAAATAACTTTTGGAGTTTCCCTAAAATTTGAATTTAGTTGGATGTGTTAATCACAATGATCTCCTTGTGGGTTTTTGAGGTTTTAAAATTTCAATTGACAGAGTATCAGATACCTTATGTTGTTATGTTCTAAAGAAAAAAAAAATTCTTCCTTATCATCTAGCATTTACATGGATAATTATAAAAATGCAAATGAATTTCATGCTACAACTAGCTAGCATGAAAAGGTGCAGTGGGGGATACATGGCATAAGACATCCGAGAACCTAGAAGAGTTACTGTAAGTTGAAAATAAAGGCCGGCTTTAATAATTAGGTAAATTATGTAGGGAATTCTTAAACTAATTAAATCATCAACTTTTGATCGTTTATCTATTTTAACTCTGAAATTGGTCTCTCAACAATTAAAAGTGTCAAATTTTGATATTTCAATCTATTTTCACGATTAGATTTGTCAAGTTTTAACGAACACATATTAAATGATGAGAATTTGACGCTTTTTATAATTGATAAGCCAGTTTAAGATTGAAATGGACAGGAAGCCAAAAGTTGGTAGTATTAAATTAGTTTTTTGGGCTTCCTAATTAATTTACCCTAATCTACCTTGTATATAAGAAAAGAGCAAGGTTTACTGCTTTCATTTCCTCTTGCCAAGTGACTTCTTTATTATTTGACAAGTGGCAAGTCAAATATTTGTTGTCTGAAGCCTTCTCTTTGCAACTTGTCCTGAGCATTCTCTTTCTTTTGGCATTGGACCATTTCTTTTCTTTCTATTTGTGCTTTCCTTTTCTTTTGCCATGTGGCAAAATCACATATTTCTCATTGGACCGTTGCTTTTCTCATTAGACCATGTCTGGGACAAAACAGCATTTGACCCCATTTATGAAATGGAAAAGCAAAAAAACCGACTCCACTGAACAAAAACCCCATTTATCCAGTTCCTTTTCTTTTAAACCGTTTCCTTCTCATTGGACAGTCAAATATTTCTCATTGAACCCCTGTTCTTTCTTTTGCCGTTGAAGGCCTTTCTTTATTTCTCTGTACAAATTCGGCGTTAACGGCTGTTCTGAGCACAAATTCGGCGCGCCTATTCTGGCAAATCCAACCAAAAAAATTGGGATTTTTACCGGATTTGGGAGATGGGTTTTGTCAGTCCCTTCTTCAAGCCAGCAGTTCAACTGCTACTTCTGCAGACACTTGATTTCATGGTGTAGAGATTACAGGTCACTCACATGAGTTTGTATTTCAAAGGAGGAAAATTAAAGAGCAGGTGAACTGCTCTTGCATACCCTTGCCGTGTTTTCCTTTTTCTCTGATATCAAATTAACCCATTTCTATATTGATTTCATGTTGCAAAAATTGCTCACATGATAATTGTACTTCAAAGGCGGGAAACTACTTGGAAAGGTTCCGTTTGGTGACGACGTTTTCGGTGGAAGTCGGCGAACTGCTCCTCCAACTCTGCCAGCTGCAGACCACTCCAAACTGCTTCCTTGAAGCGATGGACTTGAGATGACCACTCAGTCCCATTCATTCTTTAGCCTCTCTCTCATACATTGTGCATTCCCGAAGATTTGGTCAATGATATATCTGAAGAGATCCCCATCAAATTCAACTTTCCTGTTCTCTTCTCTTCTTCCATCTCCCTTTTGTTACGGGAGAATAGATGGTGAAAAAATCAGTTGAGTCATAGTGTTCTTGTGCTATAAACATTCTTTGATCTAATCTAATTTAATCAATTTTTCTTGCTTAGGTTTTTGTCCGAGAATAGAACTTCTCTTATTCTCCCTAATTTTTTTCCCTCATGTGTTGGAATCATGTACTCATGGGGTTTGTTTTTCCCCTCGGTTTTATTATCCATTTTTTCCCTTGTGCATATTTCTTCCTTATTTTAAACCTTCTCGCCATAACCATTTTTATTCCTTTTTTTTTGCAGGAAATCTTCGTCGCCCTTTAAGGACAGGAATGGGTTTACTTTTTCTCTCAATTTTATTTCCTCTTTTTCTCCCCTTATGCATAATTGTTTCCTTACTTTCTTGCCATAACTGTTCTGTTTTTTCCTTTTTTTCAACAATAAAACTTCGTTGCACTTTAAGAAGGGAAATAAAAAATTTATTAATGTTTTGTCTCCTTGTCTTATTGCCTAGCTTGATCTGATTCATGCATCTTGAAGAGCAAACGTTCAGGAGGAGAAAAGGAAAGAATAGTTTGATGCTGTTGGCTTCAGGTATTTCTTCATTTTTTTCTGGTATTTTTGGTATTTTTTCTTTGGCCGAGATTGCCACAAGAAGAATAAGAAATGTTGCTTGAGTGCTTAAAATAAATAGATACTATAAGGAAAGCAAGAGAGGCAGAAAGAAGAGAGAAAATAGAAGACCTGAGCATGAGCGAAAATGAAAGCGAGGTAATTATTGAAATCAGGAAACTAAGAATAGTGCTGGAGTTGCTGCCAAATCTTAGATTATATGAACTCAGAGAAATTTGCTGCTCCAGCCCAACTGATTTGCCCAATTAGAGATGCCTTAAATTTCTTACTCAGAACCCAAGCTGTAAATCTTGAATTTTTCTTGTACCTTCGATTTAAATAGCCTCAGTCCCAAAAAAGATTGGGGCCTTTACTCTAAATTACCTGTAAATTTGCTATCTTGGGCATTTATGACTTATTTAATGTCACCTTAGCTTAATACCATCTATTTTTGCTAATTGGTATCCTCTGCTTTGCTGTCATAAACTTCCCAGCGAGCCCTGCAATGGGGTAAAAATTGTAGCATTCCAACTAAGCATTTTCTTCTAGGAGGTAGATCTTGAAGATTAGCTTCAAGATATAAAGATGGGTTATTTAGTAGTGTACTACGTGGGATTGTGTATATTGTTGTCTTTGTTTAGTTATAGACGGTTCCTTTTTTTATTACAAATTGTTGATGTCATCAAATTGGGTGTGGAAAACTGGAAAGTTTTGCTTCGGTTGGATAGTTTGATGTAGTATGTGAGAACCTGTAAAACCCTAATATTTTCCTAGGGTTTATTTCCCTTTAATTGCATGTTTTCTGCATTTTCTGGCTTAGAAATATTTTCTTAGTGGATTTTATGAGCGATTCTAGTTTTAAGATGACTTTTCTAGCATTGGTGAATTTTTAGAAAATTAAGAGTGAATAGTGGACGTGGGACCCACTAGTGCGAAAAGTTCGGAAAAATTCGGCCATTAAGTGTAAGTTTCGGATACTGTGAAAGATTTATCGGATGTTAAGTGATAAGTAGAATGTGTGAAGTGATTGATGTGAGTGAGGAAAGAAAGATAAGAATGCATTTATGGAGGTGACAAGTGTCACCTCCTCATTGGAAACCTTTTAAGAATCACTATTCAATTTCTTGACTTTTTTGACCAAAGAATTATATATCAAAAAAATGCACAAAATTCACCATTTTTCTCTCTTTGTTGGCCGGCCACCTTGAGCAAGAAAGGAAGGAGATTTCTTCAATTTTCAAGCTTCTACTTGGAGCAAATCAACCAAAAACATTGGTTACATCCAATTCCATTCCATACAATCTTACCTCCTAGTGCTAGTAAGTTGTTTAGTGAAGCTTGGTTGAAGGTTTAAGGTGTTCAACAACCCCCTCTCTCTTGTTTCTTGGTAAGTGAAGCTTGAACACCCTCTTACACCTTATGAAGCTTAAATTATGCTTATTAGTGAGTGAAGTGCTGAAATTTCTGGTTTTATCTTGGTTTGAAGTGATTTGGTGAAGTTTTCTATTTTCTTGGGAATTTTTCTGGTTTCATATGAAATGAATGTTGTGGCCATCTTTGATGATTGGCAATGGACTATAATGGCTCTGGTGGATGTGAAATGTGGATAAATGCAACTAATTTTGGATTTGGATGGAAAATTGGAAAGTTAGGGTTTGAAAATCCCCAATTCTGTCCGGTTTTAGATCACTAGGTTAGAGGCCGAATTAGACTTTGCTCAAAACATGAAAGTTGTAGGTATTGATGTGATGGAGATGCCTGTAAAATTTCAGGTCATTTGGATTAATGTAGAATGAGTTATGACGAAATTACTGTAGCTGTTCTGCTTTGGACAGAATGCGAAAACTGCGATAGTGATTGGCCATTTTGACTGGTTTTGGTTTGGATTTTGAAGTTGATGTCTTCTGATGAACTGTAGCTGAATGTCTTAGCTAACGTATGCCTTTGGAATTTCGGCATTTGGACTTGTATGGACTGAGATATACCGATTACAGTTTTCTGTGTTTTGCAAACCTGTTTTGGTAATTCTGGTTTAGTATTTTGCAATTTTGACCTAGTTAAGCTAGGAACTAGATTGAGTGCCCTTCTACATTGTTGTAGCCCTGTTTCATAGCTTCGAAATGGTGGGTCTTACACCCCCAACCGATAACCGTAGTGAAATTGACGCCATTACCGCATTCTAAGCTCAAACACGGTTTTTCTATCGAGGCTTAAGTTAAGGCCATATATTAATTTCTGGTTTGCTATCATGCCTACTTATGCATGTGAAACCCTATTGGGGTTGTGTTTAGCATTGTTTGATGACTCGTTCTCGAGTCTCATTGCATTTGTTGTGTGATTCTAGGGCGTGACGGTAGCTCACGGCGTCTTGGTGATCACGGTGTATGAAACACCATTTTCTTACTTGGTGAGTATACTACTCACTTGATGGATTACTATGTGGCTTTGTTAAATGTTATGTGATGCCTTAATGGCCTACTTGGATATTGAAATTGATCAAGGTGAGGGTGTACTTGACCGCCCTCACCTCTTTTGTTATTGTCACTGATTGGTTACCGTTTTATTGCATTACTGGACTTGATATATTGGTTGGTAAATTCCATTTCATGGAAACCGAATTGATGTCGTTTGGACGATGTCCAACGGCCATACTGCATTACTGAGCTCAACTCCGTTTGGTAGTCAATTGGATCGAGCCGGCGAGGGCTTGGTCGTGAAGATTGAATTGCCACGGGGACTGTACTGGGGAACCTTGTGGTAATGAGACCCTTGGTTCCGGTAAACTCGAGTATTACCAAAAGCTACCGAAATGGAGTGCGGGCCCGGTTGGGGTATGTTGGGTGGAAGGAATGGAAGTAAAGAGTTGTCTACGGTTTGGTATTTTAACATTGACGGAGAGTCAATGAGATTGGTTCAAGATTGCAAGCGTGGAAATGGGCTCTTGAGAGCCGACCGTATCCTTTTACCATTTTGCTTCATTGCTTATTTGTGCACTTTAAATGAAGGTTCATTCTTATATGACTTTGATTGCTTATTGGGTGGTATACCACTGGGCTTTGGCTCATTCCGTGCTATTTGTTTTCCTTACAGGGATATAATTGCTTTTGAAAATGGACTGGATAGTCAATTGCCATACTGAGCTTGTAAATGTCTTTTGTATAGCTCTTGAAATGAAACCCTAATGTATAACGGGTTCATTTCCTTTTGATAGGCAAGTCGAATGTGTACTCCTTAATGAATGGTTGGCATGCCATTATGGTTGTAACTGTTGATTTCCATTGTATATATATGTTTATATGTTGAATTCATGTTTGGATGAACTTCGGAGCGATTCGGCTTTCAAACGGCCAAAGAAAAAAAAAATTTGGCAAAAGCTCACTGGCCTGAATCCGGCCAGGAATCCGGCCAGAAACTGGCCGGATTGAAGGCCGGATTGCCTGAGAAAAATTGGAAACCCGGCCAGTTGCTCACTGGCCGGTATCCGGCCAGACAATCCGGCCGGAATCTTGGCCGGATTGCCGGCCGGATTGGGTGGAACTTTTGAAAAAAATCGAGTTGCTCACTGGACAGTATCCGGCCAAGAATCCGGCCGCTAATCCGGCCAGATTCCGGCCGGATTCTGGCGTGTCCAGCACTATTCATTTCGGTTTTCAATTTTCGTTTTTTTTATTTTGTGTTTTCTGACTTGTTTGCGCGCAATGGTATGTTCCGGAACGTTATAGAATGACGTTAACTGTACCGTAGTCCTGGCGAGAGCTGGGCAGGCAGTCCGCTAACCCCTTTGGTTCGCCTTAGGGGAAGGTGGGGCTGTCACACAGTAGTTACGGGAAATAGGACAATTGAAATTTTAAAGTGTGAATTTTCACTTTATTGATTGGAGCAAGTTGAATTAGATATTTCTAAAATTCAGTTGATAATGCGAAAGTTTATGTTAAGCCGGCGGTGGAACCAAATCTAATGAGTTAGGATGTTGGAGTACTTGGTTTAAACTATTTAATCTTTTATTTGCCTAATTATTGCTATGCTGTGCAATGGTTTTTTATTATTCAGATAAATTTCTAAATCTTTTATCTGCCTAAATATTTTAACCCTGTGGAATGATTTTTTGTTATTTGATAAATTTCTCCAATGGGGAAGGTTAAGAACCTAGATACTTTCGATTTGGAAATTGGGCAGTTAATAGTTTCCATGTAGTGCTTTGCAGACATCGTGATTGTTATCTTCGATTGGTAATCCAAAAGTCGCTGCTTAGGCATTCTGAATTTTATTTTTGTGTATTTAATTTTCTCTTCGCTTTTTTCTCCCCTTTTTACTAATCTAAATTTTACATGTTTTTTGGGTGATTGCAGGTGGAGAAAGTTGGGCTTTTTCCTCTTCCATAGTGCTGCAACACTCTAAGATATGGTATATTTTATGTCATTCACTATTAAAAAGGTTTACTCTCTTTTTTTTTAAATTTTTAATCAAGTTTCGGTTGTGATTTTCCTGGTCATTCATTATTTGAATGCTCTTTCACAAGCTTCGTTTTCCATTCATTAAGGAGAAAGTCTGTTTTCTTTATTTGCTTTGCATCTCTATTCCATTAAATGATGGATCTATTTTTGATAGTTCTGTGCGTACTTAGGTCCCAGGCTTTCAGCCACAAATGACGAAAAGCATTGTAAGTCATCAAGGATTTCCATTATTTTAGATTTTTTTCAAGTGCCTTTTCCTCGTGTCTTTGCATAAATCTTGCCTTTCATTTTCTTTTGCTAGAGTATGAGTTTTTCATTCAAATTTTGCCAATTTGTTCTGAGGGATTGGCCTGTGTATTTAATAGGATGATATTTTGAGACTATACTGTAAATTATAGCAGAATTAGTGCTCCCTATATTTGTTATTACTTTAGTTGAGCGTCACCTTATTATTGCAGGAAAATCTTGCAATTTAGACTTTACCTTTAACCAAAATGGCTTTTCTTCCCTTCTTTCTTGCCATTCAAGAGGCTTTTTATTGTTAATGGAGCCTTTTTGTTCCCTTCTTCACACCTTTTGGCTGGTTTTCATGGTACAGTTTAGTTGTACCGGACAAAGTAAATCTCATGGTAAAACGTCTTATTTATATATTCTATGAATTTGAACTGTACAAGCTAACCAATTGCTTTCAACCCTATGGCAATTTTCACTAAATTACAAGGTACTAGAATAAATTGTTTTTATGTTTATAGGCAGTAAACGTTTAGACCAAGCTTAACAAGTCTCAAATATTAGAATTTAACCACATGCTATAATTAGTAATTAAATTGTCATATTGCTTAGCAACTTTAAATTAGGTATTTGTTAACTTCAAAATGGATCAAATTGCTACAAAGCTGTGGTTTCTTCCTTTTGTTTCATTTTGTGATTATTGACTAAAAATCTCTTATGGTTCTGCATCTATTTTGTTCTTTGTTTTTGCAATTTTTTTTCCCTCTTAACTTTTCAACTCATACTTGCTTAGCTTAATTGAGGTGAACTGTCATTACTTACTTACAATTTAGATGCTCTGAATTATATTTTCTACACAATTGGTTGGGTATTAGTTGTGTTATTGGACTTAGATGAATGATTATTCAGTCTGATGAGAATTTTGAACCTTTTCAAATGGGTAATTTATTTCTAATATAGAATAAGGATTTAGATACAACTGTGCCCAAGTTTAAAAATAAGAGTGGCAAGGAATTTTTCAATATTTGTTACATAGTAGATTGGGCATTGGCTATGCCTTGGTTTTTGGAACTGTACCTTCCAAAATTGGTTTGAATTTTGCTGAAGCTAATACATCTACCTTGCTGCCCACCAATGCACCTGGAAGTCCCTTGAAGAAGCAGCGTGATTATGAACTCTGAACTTCCTTGAAACCTTTTGAATTGCTAATTTTGCTAATGTTGAAGCACTTTACAGCTGAATTACTAATCTTGCATCTTTTGACATAATATTGACATCCATTAAGAAATTGTTCTTTTGTGCACCTTAATGGATCTCAATATGTGATCTTTTGTAATTGCTACCTATCATTGCACTTTATATTAAGCATTCTGCAAGTCATCTCCTATCTCTGTAAGACTAACTTGCACTTGAAGATATCAAGTTGTTTGTAACACTAATTGCTAATCTTTTGTCATCTTCTCTTATCTTGTGCAATGCTAATGATTTTTTGGTTTTGTTTAGTCTTATATTGATAGTTGCATGCTTGATTGGTAATTTATAATTTTAAGAATCCTATTTCACAAACATTACTGTTAATCTTACCTTATACGAAAATATATGACAATAGATTATAGGGGGCCTAGGCTGTGCTAAGCACAGCCGATAACCTCCTAGTAATTATGATAAACTACAACAAACAATTCATTCTTGGTTTTTCCAAGACTGGTCAACCTACTCCCTCATTCTCGTGCCAAATGTCAGAATTGTATCATCCCATTGGATGCCTAACTGGAAATTAAAAGAAATAAAATTTAAAATGAAGTTGTCATAATATGATGCAACCAAAAATGGATGAATTTTCTTCACCCACCGCCTAACGATCTTAGGTACGATCACCCACCGCCTAAAATTCAATCACCCACCGCCTAATGAATTTCCTGGATCCAACAATCCGCCAACCCTAAAAGGCATCTTGTTAAAGTTGCACGCTAGACACGAACTGACTTTAAAAAATTGGGTCAACTATTATTGATCTCAACAACAATTGTACACCCAAATTTGACAGTTTTAGAGTACAAAATTCTGAGCTACATGTACGAAAATCTTTCAAAACGTTGTTCATGTTTCACCAAATAAAATTTTTCGTCATTTATTTTTTAAAATATTAACTTTGCATTCTTAAATATTCAAATTAGCAAAAATTGATTCCAATTTAAGTTTTCAGTATCAGTTTAGTCTAAAATCACTACGTGACTTACATGCAGTCATTTTTTATACATGAAAGGTTAGATATCATTTTTCTGGTGACAAAAATAAATATAGATTGGATCAAATCCCACTTTTTTAGGAAGAAAATGAACATAGTTCAAATCAGATCATACTTTTTTTAGGAACAAAAATAATTATGGACAGGTTTTTTGTTTAATCACAAATGCGACCTAATTCTTTTACCCTTAAAAAAAATCATATGCAGGTCACGTGATAGATTTGCAATAAAAAGTGGTTGAAAACGTAAGTTAGAATTAAAAATTACTGATTTGATTTTATAAGAAATGTAAAGTCAATATTTTAAAAGTGAAGAACAAAAATTCATTTAACAAAATGTGACAACGTTTTGAACTATTTTCCTGCTACAAATATGCATACCACGCTCCGCTGGATTCCTCCGCGCACTTAACGCGTTCGGGCCGAATTGGGGCGCCGGACCCGGGTCTCAGGGGATTAGTCGGGCCCCGTAAGAATTGACCCGGACACCCCTGTGTCGACAAAAAAAAAAAATAAAAAATGCATACCACTATCATTGACTCAGGAATAATTTTGTTCAATTACTTGTAATGGATTACAACTGGTTTTTCTTATTTCTTGGAGTGGATAACTATTAGAGAATCATTTTTGCACCAATAAAAAGTCTTTTAGTTTCTAGATTACGAATTTTCAGCTTCATAGCTTCGGAGGAATTTCATGATATAATTTTGAGCGAAAAGGGCTTCAATTATTATACGCACCCGATTTTGCACCATGCTTTGCTCCAAAAATCACAAAAGAACAGCCAACTGCTAGCTTGCAAGGAAAGGTGAATACTCATAAATCCCGAAAAAGGCAAAAAAATAATGCAAAATTAATTCATTATCTATAGAATGAATTTTAGAAAGGGTGAAGCCCAAACCCAAAGAGTTGAAAAAATTTCTAAAAGCAGCCATTATGTTTAAGTACAACTTTTCTCTCTTTTTTTTTTTTTTATTAAATACTGAGGAAGGTAAAAAGCAGCCAGCCTCAGTTGACTCACAATTATTCAACAAAGTAAGATAGACCCGCCTCTCTCTCAACTCTCCACGACTCCACCTCTCTGCACCAAACTCTTGCGGTAGGTACATGTATTTTACATTCTTCATCAATATATTGCTTTTCTATCATGTGTGATTGTGATTTTCAAGACCATTTTCTTAAAATTTTTGGGTTCTGCTTAATTGCTCTAGTTTTTCACAAAGTTTGAATCTTTTCAGGTAATTGTTGCTTATTTGCTTCAATTTCCGATCTTGTTATGATTTTCTTGACATCTTTGTGGCAATTTCCCGTTTCCATTGAACTTTCAGTCTGCATTCTTGTTAGATTGTATAATTCACGTTAGCTTTAGGAAGTTTATTTTTTACTTAATGTCATGTTATCAAGGTCAGCAGATTTTTGTAGGTGATCTCCGCTTGTTAATTTTTGGATCTTAAGGTCAATGTACTCGGTTCTTGTCTGGTGGAAAAAAAGGTTCTTCGCTTTTGATCAGAAATGTGATTTTGTTAGGTAAAAACTTGGATCTTTTTTTAGAGGTCGTTAAGTTTGCCTGATCCTTTGTTTTGGAGGCTGCTCTGTGTGTTTGGATTTTAGCTCTGACTTTTAAGGATTTTGTATTCAGGCTTTTTTAATTATTCTGTGAGTTGATTATTTCGATCTTGCTCTGTAACTGGGATGAAAATGGAAGAAAGAAATGGCGAAAGCGAATTAAATATTGAGTTTTTGGTCTAGTAAATTGGGAGTTGGTTAAGTTATAGTTGATCCACTCCGTCCCTTCTTGATAAAGATTGGTTTAACACTTTAAGTGAAGATCTATATGTCTGAGGTTGTCAAAGCATACTGATTTAGCGGACAGATTAGTCATGAGTCTGCTGGTATAACCCTATTGTTCTTTACCTTCCCTATAGAACTAAGAGTCAAGTGCTAGTCTTTCTTTGTACTTCTCTTATTATATAGATTTATGACTCTGCTGGTATCAGCTTATTGTTCTTTACCTTCCCTGTAGAACTTCTTAGACAAAAGTAGAAGTTTTGGTTAATGCCTTTGCTTAACTTCAATCTCAAAAGTAGTGAAAAGAGGAAAAAGAACATGGTCTTCTCATTCTAATTAGTTTTTACTTTTCTGTTTCTAAATGCATTTATAGATGTTCTTTTGCATGCTACATGTGTAGTTTCCTGGGCATTAACTAATGCCCATTAGTTGTTTGTCAAAATAGAAAGAAGCTTAACCTTGTTCTGATATAACCATTACAGGAAAAGGATATGGCAACACCAACAAGGATTGGCCTTTGTGGCCTGGCTGTGATGGGGCAAAATCTTGCCCTTAACATTGCTGAGAAAGGATTCCCAATCTCTGTTTATAACCGAACCACTTCAAAAGTTGACGAGACCGTTGAGCGAGCTAAACTAGAGGGAAACCTTCCTGTGTTTGGATTTCATGATCCTGAAGCCTTTGTGCAATCTATCCAAAAGCCTCGTGTCATCATTATTCTTGTGAAGGCTGGTTCTCCAGTGGATCAAACCATCAAGACACTCTCTGCTTACATGGAGAAAGGAGACTGTATCATTGATGGTGGCAATGAATGGTATGAGAACACTGAGAGGAGAGTGAAAGCCGTGAATGAAAAAGGTCTGCTCTATCTTGGAATGGGTGTTTCAGGTGGTGAAGAGGGTGCTCGTCATGGACCTTCATTGATGCCTGGAGGTTCATTTGAAGGATTCAAGTACATTGAAGATATTCTACTAAAGGTGGCTGCCCAAGTACCTGATAGTGGCCCTTGTGTCACATATGTAGGTGAAGGAGGATCTGGGAATTTTGTTAAAATGGTTCACAATGGGATTGAATACGGTGACATGCAGCTCATAGCTGAGGCTTATGATGTGCTAAAATCAGTTGGCAAGCTGTCTAATGATGAACTGCAACAAGTTTTCTCAGAGTGGAACAAGGGGGAGCTTCTGAGTTTCTTGATTGAGATCACTGCAGATATTTTTGGAATTAAGGATGATAAGGGAGACGGATATCTTGTAGACAAGGTCCTGGACAAAACTGGCATGAAGGGTACTGGTAAATGGACGGTTCAGCAAGCTGCAGACCTTTCAGTTGCTGCTCCTACCATTGCAGCATCATTGGATTCAAGATTCCTTAGTGGGTTAAAAGAAGAAAGAACCGAAGCGGCTAAGGTCTTCAAGGCTAGTGGGGTTAGTGACAGTCTTACTGACCAAAATGTGGATAAGAAGAAATTGATTGATGATGTGAGACAAGCTCTTTATGCATCCAAAATATGTAGCTATGCACAGGGAATGAATTTAATTCGTGCAAAGAGTACTGAAAAGGGATGGGGCTTGAGACTTGGGGAACTTGCAAGGATATGGAAGGGTGGTTGCATTATTCGTGCCATATTTTTGGATCGTATCAAGAAAGCTTATGATAGAAACCCAGAACTTGCAAATCTACTAGTGGATCCAGAGTTTGCAAAGGAGGTAGTTGAGAGACAGTCTGCTTGGCGACGAGTTGTCTGCCTTGCCATCAACTCTGGTATCAGTACTCCGGGTATGTCTTCAAGTCTAGCTTATTTTGACACATATAGGAGGGAAAGGCTGCCTGCTAATTTGGTCCAAGCTCAGAGGGACTATTTTGGTGCTCATACCTACGAGAGGATTGACGTGCCAGGATCCTTCCATACAGAATGGTTCAAGATTGCTAAGCAGTCAAAAATCTGAAGTATTTTTCTGAATGTCATTTTGAAGAATATGTCTCATATGACTTATTCTAGTCAATGGTACTCCTATTATCTGGAGATGCAGTTCTGGGAGACTACCCCTTATTAATCTGTTATATTTGTTGCGAACAATGATTTACTGATTTGGCCAGTTTTGTATCTTTGTGCTTGTCTTTTTTTTCCCCCCTCACAAACCAGTGGAGAAAATAAGAGTTGTCACCATTTATGTGCTCCAGTGGCTCAGAATATCTGATGTGCGTTTTTGTTGGTTTCTGCATTTTCTTTTCCTTTTGTTTTCCATCTTACCTTCTTCAGCTGTGCCTTTGTTTTTGCTTGCTTAGGTACTTGATACAGCTACGTGCTTGCAAACCCTTCACTGTGTTAATGGTCTAGCACCAAGAATGTGTTCATTAACTGTTTCACTATTTTATGTTTTGTATTTCACGTCTGACCACATCACTTTTCTGGTCCACCGCAAGCTTGAATTAGCACACTTGGTTGGATTTTCCAGTGTTCTAATTTTTTGGGTATATTAGCAGAGAACTTTTATGAGACTGATTTCTGGCTACCACGCTGATGGTGATATAACTGGAATGTCTTGTCCTTCAACAGTCGCGGAAGCAAGTACTGTTCACCTACTTTGCCAGTAATAACCAATATGCGTTCGCAAAACTTATATAAAAAATTTTTCGTGTTCTAATCATCTTAGCATTGCAGATGCCATGCATAAACATTCATTTACAAACAAAGCTTGAGTTCTGAATTTAATTAATTTCATTCTTCTGTTAAAGTAGGGGCCTCCTGTTTACTTCCTGTGAGAAGATGAAACAGTTTATCAATTCTTGCCTGAGCTGGAAAGGGAAAATTATAGCACTTAGCTTTTTATATTTCTGATCCTATTTCTGTATGCATGGGTTTTTGTCAGTCTTCATTGGCAATCTGCCCAACCCAATTGCAACTAATCAGGATTCACTCTGTGTGTGTGTGTGTGCAGTAGGTAACATTCAGATTTGTTCTGTAATAGCATACTAGTTTCTTATTCAATGATGAAGAAGCTATGCATAGATCATTATGTATTTAAATGCTTCTTGGGCATTGAGAAGTATAATTTTACAAAGGCCACACTGGCCAAAAAAAAATGGAATGCATAACGGGAAATCCAAGCAGTTCATCTTCCCTGTTCTTGCAGATCTATGTCCTAGATAAGCACGTACGGGGTATTGCATGATATATTAGTTACCTATACTGAATGTATTATCCAATTGGACTAAGTATCAGGTATGGCAAATTGATAGCTGAGATTTCCTCCATTAGACGCCTTTACTTAACAATAGACAAAGACTGCAAACAAACCAGGAGGAAAACTTGCAAAAGATTTACATATTTGCCTTTCAGTGGACTAATTTTTTCTAGACTTGCCTTTACCTTGAAGGTTCTCAGTTGCATTCTTTGCCTTATGGCCCTGCTCTTTCTTCGCTGCTTTTATATCAGCAGGATATTGTTTTCTCTCTACCTGTTTGTCATGTTTCTTGCCTGAGGATCTTCTGTTGACTTTACCCTCAGCATGTGCAATATCATCCCTGCGATGGCTTCCCTCCTTGGTTCTACATGGTCCTCCTTGATGACTTGGACCAGAAGAGGCATCAGAAGCCATTGAATCATCACTTGCGGGATCGCCACCATCATCACTTGGGTAATCCTTGTAGCCTTTCCTTTCAGTGTAATCGTCGTCATCGTCATCGTCGTCATCATTTTCAGGATTGTTTTCATGGACGGGTGAAGCAATGTACATAGTCCATCCAGATTCACTGCTGTTACATTCTTCTCTGCCTCCAATATTTTCAGAAGGGTCGTCCATTACTGTCGCTAGTGGTGAAAAAAAATGAAAACAAGGAATGGTTCAAGGAAAGGTGAAGTCTTGAGTAGAAAACATATTAATTCCTGGACAATCTGGTATCTGCGACTAGTCAATACATGCCTCCTCCGCTAAGGTGGACTCTGCCATGCATACGCTGGAAAGACTTTTCTCCTGATGCTGATGGAACATGAAGGATTCAAAGCAAGTCTCTTTGGAGTGCCAGCACCATCAATTCTCTGGCCTTTATTATGTGGAGACTTTGTACAAGACAAAATACAGGTGAACAGATCCCACAACCGAACAAGCTCTGTTTGATTCTTCTGTAAATTTGATTGCTCACTTGTAACACCTCACACCTGGAAATAATACCATCTTTACTCCTCTGCCCACCTCATAAATATACAAGGCAGCTTTTGAAATGGCATTTCAGATATGCCCCACTCGGAAGAATGTATAAGATCAATAATCACAAATAGCTAGAAGAGGGCCTCTACCTCCAGTACTCCTTTATCATTAATATTAAGCCTTTAATCGTTTGTCATGTACCAAGAGCGGCCTCTCATGTGAAATATACAGTGAACCCAACTGTATTTTGGCGTCTTCCATCGGGTTGATTGTTTCATTATGCTGTTTCTATTGTGCCCTTTTGCTTGCCTTTCCTGTTTGTCCAGTAAAGCAGGCTTGTGTCTTTTTTTGTGTTACTAGGATGACAGATGAAAGTTCCTCGGTAGAATCCCATAGCAAATAATTCCTCTTCCATATGGAATGGAATCTAAGTAAAGATACGAGTTAAAAGGCAGCCAATGCTCGAGAACTCTCATCTTCTGTAATTTTGGAGTGGAGTAGGGATTCCACTACCAGACTGCGACTTCAAGTGGCTTTACAGGAGTTACCATCACCCCCATATGCCCATATGATGGGAACTCTGAACTGAATGCCAAAGTTAAATGCAAGTCTCGGAGGGCTTTACTTGTCCATCATTCTCATTTCCCCTCCTAAATTTCTCCCTTTGGCTTCTTATTAATTTCTGCTTGGAACAAGACAAAAGAGAGGCCCCCCCTTTGAATTATTCTGGTAAGGCTATAATGCCTATCCTTTCTTTGATTGCTTCTTGACTTTTTCTTGGCTTTGGGCTCCATTTGAAGATAATTCTTGGAAGTTTTGGACAACGGGACAGCATTCCCTTAGCTGGGGATTCGATCCATTCATATTTTTTGTTTGTATTATGTGTTTCTACATTAATAATAGCAACAAAGCACCATGTGTAAGGATGCTGACAATTCCGTGTTTCATATGATAGTTTCATATGATAGTTCTTGGAGGAGCCCTTTACCATACAGCATCAATGACATGAGTGCATTTTCATGGCTTATGCCCCATCTATTTCTTTGTCTACATTTTTTATGAGAATAAGAAATCCTCTCATTTCTTCCCACGTAAAGCTCTGTAGTGTTTTTCAAATGGGTTCACAAGGTAGGGTCTAATTTTAAAAAATACACTCATTACAGGACAATAAATAATTTCCTATATGAAAAGGCACATGTTCAATAAGAACAAAAATCAAATAATTGGAACGAATGAAAAAGAAATCCCGCATTACAATACAAGTTTTCAAATCAAGTATAATAATACTTCCAAAGATTCTGAGGTACAATAAATCGGAAAGGTGTGGCGATGTTTGTAGTTTTTCTGACAAAGCATGAAAACTCAAGCTAGACTATCAGTCTGGTGTAATAATTTTACCTATAACATGAAGAATTTTCTTTGCACACATAAAAAAAAGATTAACAGTTTTTAAGATAAATTTCTTTCACTTTGATGTATTTCCAAACTATTTTTTTTAGTTAAATTTGTCATATCAACTTTGAATAAGCCATGTAATGGTTGGGGGATGGGTCGGATGATAAGAAAGAAAAGAGTATAATGCAAGAACCTAAATTCGATACCTCCCATTTACATTTAAAAAAAAAATCATGTAATGGTAATTTAGGAGTAAAAATACTTGTTAGCATTTCATATGAATTTTTGTATCGATACTAGGCCGACATTGTTACATTGAAATTAAAAATAAAGAAGATAGATGTGACATTGAAGATCTCAAGGAAGCCAACTGAAATTATCATAAACCTAGTAGGAGGTTCTTGGAATTTTCTCTTCACAATTGCAAAACACAAAATTAAGGCAGTCTCGTAGGTTTTATTAATAGTATGATGTTAGAGAAAGCCTAGCTTAAAATTGAGATAGAGTAGAGTATTATAGTCCCAAAGGAAAAGATGGATTCTTTGGAACTGTATTAATGACTAATAAAAGGGTTTACCCTTTTTCTCATTTCCTTTTGAATATGATAGAATGGACAGCAGAAAGGGCTGTTACGGGAATAAAGTATGAAATTGAATTATTTTAAAAATATTTTTTGTGAAGGGAGTTATTTTGGCAAATTCTGTGTTTGTATGGATGATAAGTGGATTGACGATCTGTGCCTTCCACAGCTTCCTCTCATTGTCACTATTGGATCCAACTACGTTTTCAGGAAAGAGATTACCCAAAATTGGTGCAATTGCTAGAAAATTAAATATGGAACCAACCGCATTTAGGGTGTTGGCCACTATCAAAGACTTTAAGTCTTGATAGGACAAGAACTTAAGGATTTAAATCTTACCTTTCATTACCGCGCCTTTTCCAAAATTCATATGAATACGTAATGCAGCTGTCTAGTCCGATAGTAGTTCAGTTCTCGTCAGGTATTCAATTGGCCCAGTTGAGCACTTGAGCCTCCCCTCCCTTTCCAAAATTCATTTGAGTACGTAATATAATTGTCCAGTCTGATAGTAGTTCAGTTCTTGTCCGTGTTCAATTGGCCTAGTTGGGCCTCCCCTCACTTGAAATATTATGCTAGAGTAGGAGTAGATGTTGTCTTTTGACCCCAAAAAAAAAAATTAAATATGAAGAGAAGAGAGGCATAAATGCAAACTTTGCTTTTAACCCCTAAAGCTTTCAATTCTTACCCTAATTAGTGTTATCAATGGTAGATCTTACATCTTGGCTCTAGCCAAGTTGCAATTGAATATCCAATGGTAAATTAAATTCCAATTTTGATTAGTTATGATGATACATAAAGTGTCACTGTATATAGCATTAGTTCTTGAATTTGTGTATTTCAAACCTATCCATTTCAAATATTTTCAGGTAGAATCAGGTGCCAAATCACTAATCCAAACCCAATTCAACTGAATTACTAGGTCAATATGGGCTCGAAGTCAAAGGTCAGATTGGCAATCCAAAATCTCATTATTGGCATTACCAGAAAACCAAAATAAAACCGGGCCGTAAAAGCCGATTTCCAAACTACAAATTAAAAAGTAGTGGACTCCGTTTACGAGTCTTCGGAGAAGAAAAAAAATTAGAGGACCCAAGCTTTGTTCAGTTCTTCCATGCTTGTAGACGACCAATGCCTCTGATCCACTGCCACTCTTATCTCTGATACATCCCATTCAAATCATTCATCTTGTAAATCCAAACCAATAATAATTTGATTTTTAGGACTTTTACTCTAATGGGTTTGTTGGAATCGGTGGTTTCCATGAATTGGGATCATGAATCTTACCCAGAGAATGAAGATTTTCTGGTGCTTCCTTTATTTGCCATCTTCTTTCTCTTCATTAGATTCTTTCTTGACAGATTCGTATTTGAGGTAAAGTTTTGATCTTTTTGAATGTTTCAGCTATCCATTGATTTGGATTTTGATGAGTGATTGTTTTTATGGAGAATAAGTTGCTTTTTTAATTGGCTGAATACTAGTTTGAGCTTATTGCTTTTGCATATATTCATCTATTCCAGCTGAAAGTGTATGCTTCTTTTTTGTGTTTTTTCTTGTAATTAACTGAGGTTGATTTTACACAAGTAATGGTTTTTTATGTTGGATTGGTGCTTATTCTTGATCGATTTTGTTTGATTTTGATGATTTGGATTTAACTATGTGTAACTGGGGTGAGTGGCTTGGACAAGTTTTTAGCTGAAAATTGGATTGATTTGCTTCAGACCTGTATTGAGTTTCAAGGAATGATTTTCGATTGGACTAGGTAAGTGTTAGTTTTTGAAGATGGAACTCATTCAAAGCAGGATAGTTTCTGTTTCAAGCTTATTGGCTTAGCTGGATTCTAGAATGCTGGTTGACAACTGGATTTTGCTATTTATATTGGGAGCTAAGCTATTTAGTTGAGCAATAGAAGCTTGTTTAACTTTTAAAGCTGACTAGGTGAGGTGTTTGGAGTTAGATTACAACTTGCAATGCAGAAGGCTTGTGAATGTCATTCTAGAATAAACAAAATAGTTATTTTGTGGTCTGTGAAGGTTCTATGCTCTAAAGCTGAATAATGAGCTGGGGAGCTGGGTATAATTGTTGGCTATCCCCTTTGGTAGTACTGTAGCCTAGTGGGAAGTTCTGGGCGTCTAGTATGTATGAGATTATACCAGTTGTTAATGGATTCCATTCTGGTGCGCTTACATGGGTCCTCAAATCATGGTTCGTGTAATATCTCTGTTCCGATAGTCAGGTTTGGATGCCCTTATGGCTTCCCTTCACCAGTGCCTGTTATCTTGAACTTTATGTTTCTATTTCCTTGCTTAAACATTGAGCTGTCATGATTAGGTTTCCTATCAAGTTAAACCACTAGCATTGTGATTAATTGTTGATTCAACTTTGCACTCATTGGTTTAGGTGTCTATCTGGTTTTAGTTATGCATGCATGATCTTTCCTTATTGTCAGTATCCTATCAACTTACTTTGGTTTTCTTTCGGAAAAATCTGTTATGACCATTGAAATTAGGGACCTCAATCACTAGATGGGCTTCCGAAACAGTAAATTGGCAATTTCCATGTTTCAAAAATATGAAAATGGTGTTCGGAAACTGCTTGTGGTAGATGTGAGCAGGGATCTGCAGCTAAGAATTTTCCAAGATGATGAATGTGGTTTTTTGTCAGTAGCAATCAGACGATGTACATGTCATATTTAAACCAGCAGTCTCCTAGAGTTTGGCCTAATGCAAGTTGACCACCTAATGCCTATTGTTTGGAGGAAGCTATTCTATTATCTTCTTTTCATGTGATTTGCATGCTAACTACTTGTTTCCTCACAACTTCACTTAATTTCATAAAAGAGGAAAGCCTTGCTTCATGCACTGGATAATTCTGTTTCTAGCCTTTCAGATCTTCTCTAGTTTCTTTGAATTTGTTCTGCGCAATCTAAAATGGAAGTACCTTTTGCAGAAAGTGGGCAAAAGATTGATTTTTGGAAAAGGGCATGTGATGCAGGAGACTGTAACAGATGAGCAGAGAAAGAAAATAAGGAAATTCAAGGAATCAGCATGGAAATGTATTTATTACCTTTCTGCAGAGTTATTTGCACTTGCTGTGACTTACAATGAGCCGTGGTTCACAAAGACAAAATACTTTTGGGTAGGGCCTGGGGATCAGGCCTGGCCTGACCAGAAGTACAAGTATGATTTCTTTGTGCCTTATCTTTCACCTTTTGAGTTCTTAGTAGACAATAGCTTTATTGAAATTTTGGGGGAAGAGAATGATGAAGAAAACCTGAGAGATAAGGGATGAGGAAGGCCCATTTAGCTGTCCTTCTCAATGATCTAAAAGCAAGATTTTTTTAATCTCAAATGACATTCATTAGGATTGACCATTTTATCTGCTGCTTTCCTGTTGTTCTGTTTGTTTGATCATGTTTTGACTAGAATATCTTCCTACTGTCAAATTAGTTGAGCTCCTGTCTTGTGGATATCCAGGTCAAAATTGAAGGCACTTTATATGTATACTGGTGGATTTTACACATATTCAATCTTTGCCCTCATTTTTTGGGAAACAAGGCGCTCAGACTTTGGGGTTTCAATGGGTCATCATATTGCCACTGCCATTCTTATAGGGTTATCCTACATATGCAGGTATAGTTCTAGTATTTCCAATCTCTGTCTAATTTGTTAGATTGCCATGCCATAATCTTTAAGCCTATGAAGCATTAGCATGTCTACCCTGTGATGATAATCCTTGTTTCTGAGTGAAAAAGTGAAAATTGAATATCAGGGTAATGTAAAATGATGATCAAGATTGAGAGAGAGACACACACACACACGGTCAGAGAGAAAGAATCAGAGAGATTTTGACACAATGTTTGGTTGGTATATGTTGCCTCTTGCAGGTTTGCTCGAGTTGGTTCAGTTGTTTTAGCCCTTCATGATGCTAGTGATATTTTTCTGGAAATTGGAAAGATGTCCAAGTACAGTGGTGCAGAAGCTCTTGCCAGCTTTTCATTTGTCATTTTTGTTTTGTCTTGGATAGTACTTCGTCTTACTTACTTCCCTTTCTGGGTCCTTTGGAGCACAAGGTAACTTATTTGGATCCTTCTCTACATAGTTTTTATAACTGTCAACTTTTTGAAGGTTGCCTTGGTTTCAAGCAAAAATGTAGCTCATGCTTTTTATATAATCCCCACAACTTGAGCTGCTAGGGTTTTGAAACTTGATGGTAGCTGCAGCTAAAGAAGCAATAGGCGTTTGTGACCATTCATAATTGTGACTAGTTTCTGAATTGCTTTATCCACCATTCACCTTGGAGTTGTCAATTGACTATTGACTAGATTTGCTTTACGCATCCATAATAATATGTACATGCTGGGGCTAGGTTGCTACTGCTAAGTAGGGTGGGTCAGAGTGACGTTTGATCCTACTTGTGGATCTAATTGTCAAGTATTATGTAGTTTCCCAGGGAGCAGAGGTTGGCTCTTCAAGAAGGTCTTATTGATGTAGAATCAAGTGGACTAAATCATGTGCTGTCCAGTAAACTTTTGAATGCTTTGTTGAGGAAGTCAGGAATCACATGAATTATTGTGATTTGACCTTCCAAAATGCTGAACTTTAAATACTCTTAAGCGTCTGGGAATAGATATTCAGCTTTTAATGTAGCTCTACAGGCAGTTAGTTTGATATGTCAATTACCAATTTGTCTGAAAAATCATGAAAGCCTGTTGCCATTGGAATTTATTTATCCTAGTCTCTTCATTTTTTCCTTCGGTTATTTTCAGAATAGCATCTGCAGAAGTTATCCATGAGAACATGCATCTTTGGTAACATTGGCAATTTAATTGACTTGGCACTTCCTTCTCCATGTAGCATATCCTCTATTTTCCTACATAAGTTCAATTTCCTTTTTCTCCTTGCTCTTGCAAAACACTTTTTCTGAATGAAAACTAGGTATATACAGGACTGACAAGTAGAACATTTTTCATTTGTTTCATACTTTTATGCTTGTTCTTACTTCTCCACCTGACAGTAATGAGGTTATGTGTATCTCTGACTGACGCACAGTTTTACTGCCTTTTATTTGTGTCTTAATTCATCTGTTCTCGAAAATGACAGTTATGAAGTTATCCAGACATTGGATAAAGAGAGACACCAATTTGAAGGACCAATTTACTACTATATATTCAATTCACTTCTGTTTTGCTTGCTCGTTCTTCACATTTACTGGTGGGTACTCATGTATCGGATGCTTGTTAAACAAATCAAAGCACGGGGCCAAATCAGTGAAGATGTTCGATCTGGTAAGTGAAATTCTTCAGGAGAGAATGTGTGAAATTAGTTGCAATAAATTTGGGCAGTATTTATTTTGTTATCAATATTTTGTATGAGTTGTACTATGCCTGATGCTGACAAGCTTAAAGAGAGAGATACGTTCTTCAACTGGATAGTTACCTTGTCCTTCAGTGGAGACTGGATAGCTACCTGATGAAAAGCACATAACTGATTAATGATGAATATTTTTTACCCTGCTCAACATAAGGGACATATTCTAGGGTTAAAAAGACTTCTCAGCTGGCTGGAATAAGCTGTTTATGTCTACAACTAGTGCAGCCAAAGAACTCTTAGCTTGCAGTTACCAACTTACTGTTGCTAATATCCAGTTTCTTACTGTTGCTAATATCCAGTTTCTTGCTCAGTTAGTGGCATAAAGAACTAAACCTATAGATATTGTAATCTGAGGATGTTGATAATTTTGGAGAATGTTAAGAATCTTTCACTTCTCAAACAGCCGGAAGCATGGCTTCATCATCTTTTCTTCATTTTTCTGTTTGATCTCCGTCTTAGTTTATCTGTAAGTTTATTGAATAGGTTGTGTGTGAGGACTTCTGTTTCTGGTCACAGTTGCTTGAATGGGTGCGTTGGCTTTGTGGGTAGTTATAACCTACAATTTTGTTTTCCTCAAGGGAAAACATATTAGCATAATTGTGTTTTGACATTTGAAGAGTATATTTTGTTGGTCATGGTATCTTATAACTCGGAATTCGAGATTATCCTTCTGCTGTGTGATCCTTTATTAGCTTGAAGAGGACAACGGGGAGCTTGGTTCTCCTATTTCTCTGCATGATAAAGTTATATTTGATATTATTAAAATGGTTTTGGTCTTCGCAATCTAAAGCAGCATCTCCTGTCCCTATAAACTTGGTTTATGTCTCTTTGCGTTGCACAGATTCTGAAGGGGAAGATGAGCATGAAGATTGATCATGCCAGTGTTTCATCACTCTTTGGATCTCAGGTAGGCGGTTAATGATTTGTATGCAGGGACGGAAATGCCCCAAGCTGATTCTTAAGGGAGTTCTCGAAACTTAATTGCCAAGGGAGGACTCGCCTACAATGTTTACTATTTCTCTTTTGATTTTGTTCCATGAGAACTCCTGCTGTCCACCATCCCCTAATTCTTGTTGTAAAACTACTCTCTTCTAGGCATGGTTTCAAGAATTGAGAAATAGAAATGTTTTGGCTTACTTTTCTTTCAGATGGTTGCAACCAAACCTTACATGGATTTGATATTCAAGTGAGACACTTTGTGATTAGGAATTGCCCTTAAAATTGAAGGAATTTTGGACTTTGTGATCACTTGAGGAGACAGCATTGAAGAGGCCATAATTGGCCAAATGGTGTTTTATTGTTACATAATATAGCTCACACCCTTAGTCATTTGCTTTCTGGTGCAAGGATGCTTTTCTATCCATTCTTGTTTGTAGAAGCACATGCAACCCTTCATTTTGTTCTAATATTTTGATACTCTACCACCCTGTTTCGCCATGAGGGCTCGTTCAACAATGGTGTGAGCTGATCGTGGAAAAGTTGTATTCCTGTATTAAGCAAATTTTGTACCACTAATGGCAATTTGTGGAGTTTGTTCGATTCCTTTCTCCTCATTTGAACTATCATTAGTGCACACTCTGAGTGTGTTTGGATTGGGATGATTTGAGAAAAAATAATTTGATTCACAAATTTCAATACACTTTTTTATCTCACATATATTATATTACAAAAAGTGCTATAGTAATTATTTTAAATAAATATTTCAAATAAACTCTTATCCAAACACACTGATTTTGCTCAATTTAATGCCTCAAAACAGACAATGATGATAAGTATACTGTTTTAGAAGATGGAATCAAATCCACTACCATCACCAAGCAATTATTATTGAAAGGTTAGAATCTCGAAATGCGATAAACAATTTGGAACAAAGTGAATAAATTATTTGAAGGTCAAAAGTGTACAAATACAATTTGTTTTGGGGGCTGGTCTGGTTTTTTCACTTGCCCTTAGCTTCTTAATATTAACAATTTGGATAGTAAATTATTTGAAATAATTTTGTAGAAAAATATTGTATCATTTTTTTGATTTTTTGATGTGATGTATGTGAGATAAAAAGATGATTGAAAAATGTCCTTATACTATATAAGATTGGGTTTTGGTCAAAAAATAAGTCGAATTTCAACCGCATAGGTGGGGGCTTTCTGGGAATGTGAAATGTTGTGTATTAGTTTAAAAACTTTAAGTACAAGTTAAGGAAGCATGTATTTGGGTATGTTTACTGAAATAACCCCATTTTAATATATTTAAAGTTGTTATTGATGAGCCATCTGGGTGTTGATGGAATGTGTAATTAGTGTGCAACCGTTTTTGCATTTTGTATAATCCATATATGCTTGTATGTTGGTGTAATTATCGGAATATCTCTTAACTACTAATAATTCCCCTTTTCAGCCGCGGATAACCGTTTGAGATGTTGCTTTGTCTGAAACGTTTGAATGGTAATCGGATTTAGGAAATAAGCCAACGATTTCTCTATCAATGGTAGGAACACATTTCTCTATCATTTATAATCTGCATTTATGAGCCACAAACATTGGTCAGTTTATCTCCTTTCAGCTTCAGGAGTTAAGTTTTTTCATTTTGCCTTTATCTACAACGATTTGCCTCATCGTTTTCTCTTCCATCTAAGCTTAATTCTAAAATTAACTATTATTTCGTCATTAATTACACCCAATTCAATTGCCTAACCGTTGGTATGTTAATGCCTAAACGGTTGATTATCAATTTCCCCCTGTTCACATTCTAGGATTGGGATAATTTTATCTGGTTTCATGCTAATCAGCTCAGAATGCTCTTCAATCCCAGTTATTCCTAGTGGTTCAGCGTGAGGTTAGATTTCACCCCCCAATTTTTCAGTTCCTCCCTTAATTTTGTCGGTGTGTTCTTAGTAACTACAATTAGCGACTCTTATCGCGTTGCCTAACTGCAAGATAGCATTTTTCGCATTACCTAACCCCAATTGGTCTAGGTTGGTTATAATCTTATTGGTTTGGAACAACAACAAGAAAGAGCTCTCGGTGGGGATTCTGGAATAAGATTAGTTTTCTGTGTTGCTCTGCCTTTCTGCATTATCAACGACCTTCAATTTGACACAGTTTTATTGTAAATTGATTGATTATATTATTTATCTTTTTATACTAAGTTTTATTTCTTCTCACAATATACTATTGTCTGTTCAACAAAAAAACCTCCTTCCCCATAGGCACTAAACACCCGCGCGATGCGCGGGCACTCCCTCCCAGTTAGATCTGTCAACGGGTCGGGTCTAGACCCGGATCCGGATCGGATCCGTGAAATTATTGCGGGTATGGGTAGGGATTTAATTCCGTTTCTCGGATCCGGATCCGGATCCGGATCCGTTTTTGTCAAACAAAAAACGGGTCGGATACGGAATATAGTATTCCGACCCGTATTAGACCCGGATCCGAATATAAATGAATTAATAATTTAAAAAAAATATATTTATCAATATAATTTGATTAGGGTGATGTATTTGAATAAAGTCAATTTGATTTCTTTTCTTATTTGGTTTTTTCTTTGCATTAGTTAGAAATTAGTTTACAAATATATTTTTTTCTCATTTTTATTAGAAATTATAAATTTTGCTAAATTTGTTCGGGTAGACCCGACCCGGATCCGGAACCCGTCGGATCCGGAACATAAAATAAAAGACCCGTCGGGTAAACGGGTCGGATCCGGATCCGGTATAGTAATTCGGGCCCGGACCCGGCCCGTTGACAGCCCTACTCCCAGTGTTGATGATACAAGTAAGCCAGTATGTATAAATAAGCTATAAATAATGTGCATTTCAAACACACTCATAGTTTTAAAAGGACTGGGCTGATTTTTTCTGGGCTAAACATCAAGATAATGATTTAATTAATGGTTAGTCGGGCTTCATAAGCAATCCATCAAAGTTCCAATACAAGTCAGCCCAATCTTTTACTAGCAGGCTCATGACTACCTCTTTAGTTAACTTTCTCCCCAAGCCGTTACCATCACCGCCGGTAGCAGGTAAACCCCTCCTCCTCCCCTTTCTTCACATTAGTAGTAAGTAGTAGTAGTATCTAGCACTACTGTCTAGTAAGTACCTCCTCCTCCTCCTCCTTGAATCCGCTGGTCTAGCCTAGTTACTCGCTTTACTAGCTGACGGGGTCGTTTTCTACATTTAGCTCCGATCAAGTAAGTCTTTTCTCTGTCATTTATCGGCAGCCAGTAAGCTGGTCCTGTAGATTGATTTGTAGCTGTGTTGATGGATGTAATTTCTTGCAAGTTTAATTTGTCATTGCGGGTTTGGGTTCAGATTTGAGTGATTGTTTGTAGGATGGGTTAATGAAAAATTCAAGGTGGGAAAGTTTTTTTTTTTTTTTTTTTAATTTACTGAATTTGTGAAACTTTGTTGAGAATAATGAATGAGGCATTGCCGTTAAATTAAAAGCTGGAGATTTCGATATATGTAGAGGTAACACTTGAAAATTGATACTCAGTATGTTAATAATCTCTGTAATCAGTAAAAATGGTTCTAAGCTGCACAATTTTAATATTCTCACCAATTATAGTAAGAATTTGAGAAAGCAAAAATGCATAGGCTGCTTATGGGTTTTCGATAAAATTGGAATTGAACAGGAATTAGTGTATGAACTGCGGTTCTGAAATAGCTGAGGTATTAAGTATGAATAGCTCAGGTTCCAATGATTTGCTTAGATTAAGAGAGACTTGTGAGAATTCTTCATTTTGGGATTGAGTAGTTCTAATAATTACCCTAACAAGAACCAATATAGGCCTTGTCCAATTCTTAGCAACCAAGTTCATCCTTTTTCTGAATAATGGATATGGAATAACACTGTTGCTTGTGGTCGTCTCCAATGAATCGCAGACATGTATTCTTTTCTGCATCTCGTGGATGAAGACATTTAGTATATATTTTGGCTTATACTTGTTAATGTAAAGCTAAAGTTATGGATTTCACTAGGGGCAAATTAAACCTTAAGAAAGTATATTTAATTTGATTATGTATGGACTCAATTAGCCTTTTCAATCTTCAAGCTTGGTAATGTGGAGCTGAATCTCCACTTGAATTGTTATTCATGCCTCTTGAACCGGATTGAAGCCTAGTCAAGCTGTACTATTGTTTGAGTTCAGCTGAGCCACTCACAAGCAATTCAACTTACTTGAGAGGCAAAAGCAAACCTTATTGTTGGAGTTTACAACCAACGCTTTCTTTGGAAATTTATTAATTACTAGGGGTTATTAACTTATTGAGTATTAATTATCATTGTGGTAACTCTAGGTATGTTGAAAGTTTCAGCTTTATCCCACAGCAATGCCTCATAGGTGAATATGCATTGACAGCAAATAAGGCTGTGATAACATCAATGATTTTTCTGCATTGTGGTTATTCTGAATTGCTTTTTCGATGGAAATGCATCATTTAAGATGATATGATTCTGTATGTCACATTGAATTAATTCACTTGGGTTGTCCTGATAAACACGCTCCAATTCAGCATAATAATCATCAAGATACAATGTGGTGTATGAAAAATTGATGGATATGTTTTCATGACTCACGAAGTACTTCCATGTTTATGACTTACTTTAACAAGACTGTGAGAACTTGGAAATTCAAAATGGGAAAGCTTTGCCCAGACAAGGACTTGTAGTTACATTAGAGATCATCATACCGTGGAAAAGAATGTCTTGCAGTTTCAGCTATGATGATAATGTAATACAAGCTTGTTCTGCATATTCAGTAGCACCAGTTCTCAAAAGTTGTAATAAAGTTAGAGAATCTCAACTCATTTGCTGCAAAAGGACTAATAACGGAGATTCCCAAACTTTGGCAGGGAAAGAATTTGTTTCCTTGTAATACAGATGGTTCATGCCATTTACTAGTTATTCTGTTTATTTGCTCACATGTTTTTCCTGACAGATTCTGATCTTCTGAGCTTGTCCTTTCTGCTTGTATTTGAGTAATAATGTAGATTCCTAAAAGTAAGAAATCAATTGCAGTTTGTAGGACTTGTACAGAGAAATGGAAGATGTGATAACGGACATTCCTCCTCCTTCGAGGTTCCTCTTGGAAGATCTGAACATCTTTACTCCTCCATCACCTCCTCTTCCCTGTCCATTCCTTCTGTTCTCCATTTCCAACAATGGGAAACCTTTCCGCCCTTCTCTCCTTATAGTTGCAATATCCTTTCCATCACTTCACTTCTTTCATCATGTATCCTCCAAAAAACGGATTGGAACTTTGATTCTCCCTGAGATCCCTTTCTCTGGCAACTCAATCGAACCCTCTCTTAGAGATAAATCCTGTGACATATATGCCATCAATAATGCCGATGAGTCAATTGTTGTTGTGTCTGTCCAGTACCCCGTTACAGCAGAGAGATCTCATGCTGTGGCAAAGTTGCTGATAGGTGAGCAGATCAATCCGGAGAGGGTTTTGATTCTGGAGTCTGTTCAGAGTCGTAACTTCCGAGGTAAACTTTCAAGGGATGATTCATTTGCATTCAAGCTGGAGACATCCTTAGAAAGAAGCAGCAAGAACTCGCCGCTTATAACTGGATTGGACTATTTGCCATCAGGAAGCATGGTTGATGGCTTGGCAGCTGCTCTTTTGGCTCAATGTCAGTTGAGGAAGATTAGAGGGAGCCTTTGTCTTTCATGGCCCGAATTTGGTTTTTCATCAAATTCGCTGATTAAAAATATGCTGCTCAAGGTCTTGCCTGGAATAGAGCTTGCTAGTAATAGCAATGATGAGGATTCATTTTTAAGGATTGCTCGTGAAAAAGATTATCTTGATTCTGAACTGTATACATGAAATAATTAGTTCCTAAGCTTGTTTTGTACGTGAAAATTGCCATTTTGATCATGCCTCTTTAATTTGGAAAATCTTCTGACTCAATACTGGAGTAACACTTGTTGTCAGCTCTATATTACCGTAACTTCAAGTTGTTCCAATTCAGGGCTACATGTGTCAATGTGCGTCAGTGGATTGGATGTTATATTAAGCTGCGAGCTCTGGGAAGAGTTTGATAAGATGTGCTACCATTCCCCTCGAAATGTCTCGTTCGAGCTCTTTATTAGATCCTTTTGAACATCTTGTTTCTATTAAATGGTGAAGAGACATCTATTGTCTAACATAAGTTATCAGATTGGCCCATGGTTTGAGTGACCCTGCTACTTACCAAAGCTTTAGCTCAAGTCTTTAATGTCCAACCAACACTATTCTGGGCAAAATGTAGAATGTTTTTTGGCACATGATTATCAAGATCTCTCTCTCCCCACTCCCATCCCCTCCACCCCGAAACACCCCCCCCCCCCCCAAATTTTTTATTTAGGGATAATTTGAGAAACCTCCCTTGAGGTTACATATACCTCCCCGAGTTTACTGTTTTCGTAACAAAAACTATCTAATGGACAAAATTTTGAATGAATAATCCAAAATGTTCTCATGAAATTGTGAAGTTCATTTTACCTTCATATATAATTATTTTGAAACTAGGGAACATGAACAAAATCTCAGACTCATTTTCAATCCTCATCTCTACTATTTTAAACCTTTAATATTACCACATTTCAAATTATTACTATTATCACCATGACCATTACCACCATCAATTTCTAAATTCTAAAACCTCAATCGAAATTAAAAAAAAAAAAATTGCACTGTTAAACTCAAAAAATTTCAATAACCACATCAATATAACATCCTATTTCTCAAATATTGGAGTATCAATACTAGCCCTATCCTTTTTAATCCCAATTTATATCTTCTTGTATTCATCTCCAAATCCTCCAAACAAAGCTAAAATTAATTTTTAATATGTTATTATTGTGTTTAGGACATGACTGGTTATTCCACGAGTGAATCTTATTTTTGTTTCCATTAAATGTCTAATTGTGTGATGCACTCATATGAACAAGATTAGGAGTGGATTGTTTAATTGCATGAAAAAAAATATTAATATGTTAAGGCTATTATGGTCATTTTGTGGGACCAAGGGAAGTATGTGTAATATTGAAAACCTCAAAGGGTACTAGGTGAAATTGTCAAAAACCTCGAGGGAGGTTTCTGAAATTATCCCTTTTATTTATTTTGAAAAATTTTAATTCGTCTAATTCTTTTTTATTTTCTTCTCTATATTCTTCTGGGTTCTAGATAAATCACAAAACCATCAAATCCGGTGATTCGGTGAATTCAGCTGGAATTCTTGTTTATAAAGAAAGCTTAAGAAGGCTAACGTGTTAATTGACTTCGAATTAGATATAGAATCTGCTTTCAATAAGTAAGCTGCAGGCGGCTGACAAGCGAGAGTGGTTGCATTTTAGTGAGAAGTAAATCAGTTTGCTGAAATTATGCTACATTGTTTTTTACACGATAGGATAAGCAGATGTAGCATGTTAACCAAAAGCAGTAACCGTGTGATATGGACTCTTTTACCTAGCTGTTATTCACTTGATGGACCAAAGGGGCAATGGATTCAACAAACGAACTTCTTGTCTTGAAGCAGTTGAGAACTTTTGCTTCTTGTTTTTATTAAGAGTATTGCATGACAAACTAAGGTGCAAGTGTCTGAGATTTTCAGTTTCCTGGAAAAGTTGGGGAATGGAGACATCAAATAATATGAGCAAAGGTGATTGGTAGCTTGCCCAAAATTTGCGTATATGATGGATTACAGACTTAAAAAAGTTTGGGATTATTCACCAACCAGACCAATAGTAGTTGCATCCTCTCTTGACTATGAGAACCTTCACAAATTTTACTCAAAAAGCCTTGACTAAATCCATGTCCATGCAAATCTCTTGCTGTAACCTTCTTACCTATATAACTCAGTCTCAACTCTCAACCTGCAAATATATTTCATAATCTTTGCGTCTTCCCTTTTCAGTGGAAAAGCAAACAAGCAAAAAACTTGGCACCTTTTCCTGATTCAAGAATGGGATCTGTGCAATGGACGCTTTTACTACTTATGGTCGTCAGCATTTGCAGCGTTCACGTCCATGCAAGTGATCCACCTTTAACGTTAGATTACTACAAGAAAACATGCCCAGCTGTGCTGGAACTTGTTAGGAAGGAAATGGAATGTGCTGTGCTTTCTGATCCTCGTAATGCAGCTTTGATCTTAAGATTACATTTCCATGATTGCTTCGTTCAGGTTAGGACCAAAACTTCGTTTGCCTAGACATGAAGATTTTCACTTCCTTTATTTGCTTTTTTTCAGCTGATCTCGTTGCAAGGAAACATTGTCCCTGATCATTGCTTCTTTTATAGTGGTCTATGATTTTGATTTTTTTTTTTTGGAATTATTATTGTAGGGCTGCGATGGGTCAGTTCTGCTGGATGATACAATCGATCTCCAAGGAGAAAAGGAGGCACCAACTAACAAAAACGCTTTAAAGGGGTTCAGAATCATTGACAAAATAAAGAACTTACTGGAGTCAGAGTGCCCAGGAATAGTCTCTTGTGCTGATATTCTCACTGTTGCAGCAAGAGATGCAGTTCTGCTGGTAAACTGAAGCTATCAAAACAGATACACATCCGATGCACAGCCTAAAGAAATCAACTGGTTTTCCTAAATTGCATGCATGTAGATTAAGAATTTCTATCTATTATGGGATGGAAGGGGCAGTGACTTCCAAGATTTACAAATTCAAAACTGTGCAATATCACATTAAATTGAGAATTTTTTTGAAGGGCATTTAATAGTCAATCCAAAAATCAGAAAAAGTAAATCATGCATCTACAGTAGGACCTTTCTAATTGATGTAGACATTGTCCCCTTAAAATATTTAACTTGAAGGATAATTCTGGTATATATGTTTTATTCGTTTGGAATATTTAGGTAGGTGGCCCGTATTGGGATGTTCCTTTGGGTAGAAAAGACTCCAAAACTGCCGGTTATGAGCTCTCAAGTATCAATCTTCCAACTGCAGCTGATGGCCTTCTCTCCATCATTTCCAAGTTTATGGAGCAAGGGCTCTCAGTCACTGACATGGTGGCTCTCTCTGGTATGCATGGTGCATCAAATCATTGTCATCCCCATGAGTTTGAACAGTTGACATTAGCATATTAGTAATTCTGAATTCTAATCATGCATATCTTTTGTCGGAGTGATTCAAACAGTTGTGCATCATTAAATCTTGCTATTCAAATTAAATTCTCCTCATTTAGTACTTTATTGTTTATAGGACAAAAACAAAAAGGTTATATCCAGAATACCTTTTGGAGGATGCAGAATTTTGCATTGATAATTTTAGTCCGTGCCAAGAAAAAAATAAATAAATCAGTGGTTGATGTCTTTCTTGCCATCTTAGGACAAGGGGGTTCGATTTTTCCCTGCTCAATCCCTTTCCCTCATCTTTCTTCCCTTTCTGGCGGCCTTATTTGGAAAGCCAGAAAATTTCTACATTTTCTATGAACATATTTTTTAATTACTTTTTCATCTCACATTTTTCAATTCCGCTAGAAAGTAATTAAAATAAGCTCCAAAACTCAAAGCTATTACTATTATCCAAAATTCAGCAAGATAACTGCAAGATGAAAATGAACTGGTGAATGGTGATCATACTGTCTATAAATTTTTTGATCGAATAGATATAAAATTTTCCATCCAGCAAGAAAGATTAGAAAATGAAATATAAGAATCTTGCCATCATGCATGAACTGTAAAGGTTGTTTTAATTGTCAACCTTTGTATATATATGATCCAAAAACTGTGTGTGTTTTTTTTTTGTTTCTCCCTTTTCATTTGGCAGGTGCCCACACCATTGGCATGGCACGTTGTGTGAATTTCAGGGACAGAATATATGGAGACTACGCACTCACTTCAGAAGTAAATCCAATTTCTGAGGCATATCTGCAAAACTTGAGATCTTCATGCCCTCCTGCCGGTGGAGAAGACAACAAGGAATCAGCTATGGACTATGAGACCCCTGAACTATTCGATAACTCCTATTACCAAATTTTATTGAGGGGACAGGGACTCATTAATTCAGACCAAGAGCTTTATTCAAGTATTCTTGGAATTGAAACCAAAAGGCTAGTCCAAAATTATGCTGAAAACCCTCTTGCTTTCTTTGAGCAATTCTCCCAATCCATGGTGAAAATGGGCAACATCACAAACCCTGAAACTTATGTCGATGGAGAAGTTAGGAGGAACTGTAGATTTGTGAACACATGAAGCTACAAATTTAGATATTAGATCAAAAACTTCTCTCTTTTTTTTTTTCTTTTTTTTTTCTTTTTGTGTTGGATGAAGAGGCCTCATTAACAGGGCTTAATTTGATTGAGTTGAAAATTGTTGCTTTTATCATACCCCGTGTAATAAATAAGATATATTCAAAAATTATTTTGTGAAGCACTCAAAGCCATCACTCGAATATTTTTATGTAATAATTACAATTGTGGGGTAATTAAGCCCAACCCTTTTTTTTCCTTCGTTATAGGCATGGAAAAAAATGCAATTCTATTTCCAGAAAGTCAGCAGTGGTTGGATATATGTCTATAGATGTTTCTTGTAAGGTAACGTAACAATATATAATATAAAGTGGTTGACTTAATACATGAATCTTGTTAACAATTCAACCCTGTGCCCAATTAGCCGTATTTTTTGAATTTATTAATATTTTTCGTGTGAATTAACTAATTTGAAGTGTGCACACCATCTTACAAGGCAATACCAACCACAAATAAAGAAAGTTAGAATTCAAGGAACAAAAATTAACGAATAATGGCGGGTTATAAATTAAAAACTTAAATTTGATAGATTACCCCCCAAAAAAATTAAATTGGATATCCAGGACATTCTTCTATTATTTGAAGCTTAGAAGAGCAAGAACTTAAATTAAGGCTCCTGAGACGAAAGCCCACTCTATGGACTACAAAATGGTTCAACCCCTGAAGCGAGTCCAAACTGTATAGACTACTCAGTGGCCCAATCCAACATGGTGGAGCATTCACCTTTGAGGCTTCCTGTCGTTTTATGTGTCTTCGGGCAAAAGCCTGGCCTTGTAGTTTGTCCAGCTTCAATACTTTTCTTTTGTGGCTGAAAAACCAAAAGAGTTTCTAATTAAAGTAACAATCCAAGCAACAGATTCCCATCCGTATGGACCGTGTCCCCTTTCACATCTTTCATAATCTGGGAAACTATCAAATTCCTCCTTTCCATGACTTCGAGTTAGGACAGGAGAGAATCTAGTTCATTTTTTTCTTGGACGAAAGTGACCAAAATATATAGCTAGATTTTGCTTGTCGTAACGGAACTTGAACTTGGAATTGTTCATAACCTCATTCTCCACGCCTCAATCAATCAAGGTACTTCTCAACAATAGAACAGCTCCAGTTTGACAAAAAGCCACATTTGCCATTCAACTCAATTTCTTGGTAAAGGGTTTTCCTTAAAAAAGAGCAAGTTACAATCATCAAGAGAATTTTGAGGTAGTAATCAAGCAACAATAGAATTGAAGAAAATGACTTGATCATGGGTGTTGGACCCTCAAGGCTCCATATGTAGCTTTGCCCTATAACAATTCCCATAAGCCAACAACACATCCAAATTGCTCCATGATAAAAAGTGACTGGCCTTTCACATTTCACATATTCTCTTTGTGTTATTGTTCGAATCATTCTTGATCGGGACTTTTCCAAGCCACCAATAATGATGGCCGTGCTCTTGTGAATTAAGAGCCATACGTGGCCGAGAGCAATATTTGCAGGTAGAGTGGTGGGGTGGCCTATAAAATTTGATGGAACTTTTGAAAAGGGGTCGAAAGACAAAGATGTTTTCATAAGATCTTTCTAGTCCAATCACTTAACTGTGCCCAACACTATGATATATATTTATATATGTAGATGTTATTGCTTGTACACTTTAAGTAATTTGTCAACCAAGCAACGAACTTCATTGGCTCTTTTGGCAAGACTTTGTAATTGTAAAAAAGGGTGCATCATATAAAAGGTATCTATGCCTATTATTTTATTACCGTAATTAGGGCATAAAGCACATTGATACGGCCTTTTACTCTTATTTTAGAAGCTGTAAAACATACGAGGAACATACAAATGAAAACGATATCTTGGATACAAGAATAAGCAAGAAAATCTACATGGATCAATAGCTTGCCATTTTGGCAATTGAGGATAACTCTTTCCAACGAATCCAATGTTTGACCAGAAAAAAAGACATGAGAATAGATTCTTAATAGACCTTAATTTCCATTGTTACCTCATCTATTCTATGCGAGATTAGGGATGGTAATGGGAGCGGGTGGTCGCGGGCACCCGCCCCACGAGGGCTAATGGGGCGAGGGATAGGGTGGGGCGGGGAGAATTTTTCCCCCCTCCCCCCGTTTAGAAATACTCCCCCGCCTCGCCACACGCTAAAAAAAATAAATATATATATATGTATATAACTATATATATAATATTTAATTTAATTAGTTACAAACTTATGATAATGATATTATTAGTTCTATGTATTATATAATGTATATTAGTGTATGTAATATAATTGATATTATCAATTATATTGATAGTTATATATGTCTATTAATAGAATTTATTAATTAGTTATACTAAATTTACTAATACATTTATACTAAATTCCTAATTACACTTAATACAATAACACTTTTTTTTTTTAAAAAAAAAAGCACAAGCACAGTAATGAATTAGTGATTGTATTTGTGCCAAAAGTGAAAATTTGACTTACTTTAGTTGTATTTATTTCATCATGTTGGATTGTATTCAAATAACTTTTGTTTGATTGTTTTTATGAGTTTCAATTGTAAAATTACAATAAATAATAACTTGGTGATGTGTTGATATTTTAATACTTGATTGTTTGCTAAAATTTAACTATAATAAAATTATATCACAAATTTTTATTAGCCTCACGGGTGGCCTGGCGGGGGAAACGGGGTATGGTGGGGGGAGCGGGGAGCGGGGCACTAATTCCCCCTGCCCCCGCCCCAACATCTCCCCATTGCCATCCTTATACGAGACGTCTATGATTTATTTTTTATGTTGTAATGAATTTGATATTGTAAGAAAAATTGTATAAAGATGTTTAATGAGCATTCGTACTTATTATATGAATTCACCCGCTAACAAGCATTATCCTCTCTTGTATTTATGTATCTTTCTTAATTAACTTTATTAATCTGAAAATTGAACACTTGAATTACATCTCAATGAGCAGACAGACGCGCAAAGAAATAGTTAACATTTGTTCCCAATGGAGCCCAACACTTGTTGGAACATGACTTTATATCCGATGACACTTTCATGTCCTTCTGGAAATTCAAGGTGTAAGTAACCCTACTGTCATAAAACAGAAGTAGAACAATAATAGTTTAGCGTGGACATAGACATCCAATGAAATCTTGAGAATTTGTAGAGAACTTACCGCTTTTTTGCAGGATTTAAACGTATTTGTACCTTTTATTTATTCATACTACACAAATTCATCTTCAAAGTCTCACATAAAATAACGAACATATAGAATTTCTACGTTGTATATAGTTCAGGTATTGTCTCTTTTTTTTAAATGAAATTGATAGAATCCCATTTAAAATCAAGGTGATAGAATGAAAAATAACAAAAAATTGCAATGAGAAATAATGGTTATTTATTGCATGCAACTCAGACTCAAGCAGCTCCTTAGATTGAACTCAAGAGAATTTGAGATTATATTTGTTGTTCTTAAATCATCCTACAAACTTGTTTTCAAACACATTATTGTTTTTCTCAATGTACGTTAGATTGTAGTATTTACAATAGCATTGTTCTTAAGTTGTCATTTTAATTTCATCACATGTATAGTTTAAGGCATTTATCCATTTTTGCAACACAAACATTTTTCAATTCCTTTTGGCATGATACAATATGGACAAGAAGCAAAAGACTATGAAACAAACAAAGTATTAAAATTAAGATGTATAGCTACAATCCAACTATTGTTCTCCAGCCATCACTAAATCCTGATATTTGCACAAACTATTTCACTCCAACTATCATTAGATTATTAAATTTGCATAGAACTATTATCAACATTAACTTATCATTAGACACATTTTGTTCTCAAACAATAATTAGATTGTCAAATTTTTCAAAATTAATATCAACTATCATGGGATTATGGTACACCAATCAAATATGCATCACTTCGTATCATAATCACGAGATTATCGTACACTGATCAAATATGCGTCACTTCGTATCATTATCGTACATCGATCAAATATGCGTCACTTCGCATCATAATCTTGTCATACTTGCCAACAACATAAATCATGTATTAAAAAAAGATTTTTCTAACAAATGCCCTTGAGCCATTCATTAAAACGCCTAACTTATATCTAAGATATGTATTATGTGAACAACATTCTCATATTTATTGCTCCTCTACATTTAGAGACTTTCTTTAATTAATATCATTTTTACTAAAAAAATTAACACTTGAACCTATTTTAATGAGTGTTTCAGAGGAGTACTTGTTAGCCAAACATGAAAATAAAAAACGAAAAAAAGTCTAACAACGCCGATCCAATATGCATCACTTTGCATCATAATTTTGTCACACCCATCAACAATGTTAAAAAAAAAAAGATTAGTGAATGCCCTTGAGTTATTCGTTAAAACACCTATAACTTATGTATCAGGTGAACGCCATACTCTCATGAAAATAATAAAAAAATGAAATAAAGTCTAACAACTCATATCCCAAAAATAAGATCAGAAAGAAAAGAATTAATTTTTTTTTGAAAAACAAAACTTTTCCAAAAAAGAAAAATTTATTCAAAATACATCTATAAATTAATGCCATATAATTATTCTTCAATACCTACAAGAAAGGTCGTATTTATGAAGCAAGCTCGTGGCAAATTCTGCACAATTCCGAGTTCCCAATATCACATTCCTTTCCATTTTTAAAATTATTTCACAAAAATCAAGAAAACAGGAATTAAAAAAAAATAAGAATAAGAAATAATAAAAATTTCCCCAAGTGACACCTATAAATATACACCGTAACACAGCGACTCACACAGCCCCATGACAAAAAAGTAAATGAAGAAGAAGACTTCTACGCTCTTCTTGCAGAACTGAGAACCCCACTGTGCCTTTGTAGAGAGCACAGGTCAGTATCTAGAGAACGTTAACTTTTTCTCGGCATTGACATCATTTTTTGATATTTTGATCCAAAATATCTTGTGGGCATGTTTCCATTTTTAACATGGCCTTTAATTTCAATATCTGGGGTCTCTTTTTGTTTTCTTGATTGTTTTTTTGATGGTTTCTGTTCGAAGTCGGTCACTTTTGTTTGTTAGCATTACCTCCTTAGATCCGTGCAATTATCAAGTACGTGTTTTTTGCTCCCTTCTGTCACGTTTTTCGTGTTCAATTGCACTTTGGCTGCTGTTTTCATCTGGGATTGTTGCTTTTATCTGTTCTGGTGGTTATCTGCGGTGATCTTTGTGTGGTTCCGTTGTGATTGCTGTCTAGGTAATACTGTTCCGGTTGAATTCCTTGTTTTTGCTGTGTAAAATATGTGATCTTTGATCTTTATTATAACAGGGATATAGTACATTCTCTGTTTCAGTATCCAGTTCATTTTCTTAAAGAAGTTGCACTGCACACTAGAAGTTATAACATATTAGTTCTAATTGAATTTTGCTTATCTAATTGTAGCATATAGCTAGTGATTTAATATTGATGCAAGATCACCTGATTAGGATTATGGTGAAATTAGTTTTTAGCCTTAAATTAGAAGCCAAGAAATTCCTCGTTCTGGTAGCTGAGGGTGTAATTTTTAGTCAAATTTGTCTAAGTTTGATCTTTTTTTTTTTTTGCTTAGTTTTGAGTGCTAAGTTATTGGATGGCTTGATCATCAGGTCAACAAGTGGAGTTCATAGTGGTGATCTTGTTAGTATTTGTTGGCTATGTCCATATCTAAAGTATATTGTTCTGCGATTTGCCGTATCTCTTATGGAGAGAGCGATGAAATTCACATCTGTTTAAATGATAGGTAAAGTTACCATTGAAATTCGTTGAACGCCTATAAATCTAAGTAATCTAACTTGTTTACCTATTGATGATTAGCTTTGCTAGGTTTCAGACTTTTGGTTTTTAGACTGCAAAAATTTTCTGGAAGAAATACTTGCACAGTTCCGACTTTTTTGTGGGAAAAAAACAAGATTTTATCCCACTCAGTGAGATATTGTGCATAGGCTGATTGAGGGTTCAGTAATCAGTGCCCAGAGAAAAAGAATCATTGGATTACTTTATTCGAACTATAGTGCATATAATTAGTTCTTGGACATTCCAACTGAATGTTTTGACACTGTCGTCATTTTGATGTCTATTACAACATAGAGTATTGGAGATTGAGTGAAAAATGAAGGTAGCTAGCATTTCGTTTGTTGTCATGAAGGTTGCATCTCAATCTAAGTTCTAATTTTGATAGTTGAGAAGCAATGAAATTTATCACTTCTATGGGTTAGTTTAAGGCAGCAAGGGCAATTCAACTCATTTTATTTATATATTGAATGTTGACAAGATATTATAAGTTTAGAAGGTTGTTTCTCTGGACCAGCCTTGTTTTATTTTTTCAGTTATTCAATTTTCTGACGGTGTCCATGTTTCTCATTTTCAGAGGAAAAGCTTTCAATATAAAAATGGTTCAAGATGCTTCTAGATCTGAATCAACTCACCAAAAACCAGGCCTCCTGAAAGACCAAGTTCAATTAGCAAGGAGAAGGGGTTCTGATCGCTATGAAATTGTTCCTATCCCGGAACCTTTATCATTTGAGAAGGGCTTTTTTGCTGTAATCCGGGCATTTCAGCTGCTGGCACAAAAGAATGATGGACTATTATTAGTAGGCGTGGCTGGTCCTTCTGGAGCCGGAAAGACTGTATTTACTGAGAAAATACTCAATTTTATGCCAGCTGTTGCAGTCATCTCAATGGACAATTATAATGATTCTAGCCGAATTGTTGATGGCAACTTCGATGGTGAGACCTGTTCTTCAATTACTTGTTATACTTTATTCAGACTCTTTTGACTTGAATTTGATGACTTCACATTGAGATTTTGTCTTACTTGAGCTTGTAACAACGATGTATACCCACATATCTTTGCACTTTTCGTCGGACCTCATTCTTGATTGTCATTGACCTAGTTTGCCAAGTTAAGAAAGCCTTACTCAATTTAAGGGAGATTCATTTATTGGACCAATAATTGTGATAATCCATTTCATGCTTTCTTTTTTAAGTTTATTATTAATAGGCAGCGTTACGTCATTGTGACTCATAGGCCAAGTCTTGATATATATTGAAAATGACCTAGCACCTTACTTAATTTCGACAAACTTGAATTGGACTTTATATATATTTATGTTTTATGAGTAAATCTTACTTGATTGAGGTGCATGACAGTAAATTCATACTCTTAAAACAGATCCACGCTTGACTGACTATGAGACATTGTTAAAGAATATCCAAGATCTTAAAGCAGGGAAGCAGGTTGAGGTTCCGATTTATGATTTCAAATCCAGCTCCCGCATTGGATACAGGTTTAGTTCCTTGCTTTTGAACTCTTGAACAACTTTTGTTTATACATGTTAAGTAATATGGAATTTACTAAGCTAACATTAAGCGCCAGTTTAATTGCTGGATGATTAGAAGGATAATCTTGAATTAGCTCTATCTGGTCAAAATATGTTTTCTGTAAAGTGTCTTCTTCTATGAGTTGGTGTTCGCTTCAACTTTTCTTGATTGAGAACATGGCCGACAGTTTGATTATACAAAAGAGTTGTTCTATGTTTGTTCTTTCCTGCAAGAGATAATATTCCATGTTTTTATGATAAGCTAAACTAAGTTTGTGCATATTTGCTTGATTTCTGCTGTATGAGCACTTGGTATCATAGATTTAAGCAACATGCTTGTGGCAGGACACTTGAAGTTCCAAGCTCTCGCATTGTGATAATTGAGGGCATCTATGCTTTAAGTGAGAAATTGCGGCCTTTATTGGATCTTCGAGTATCCGTCACAGGGGGTGTTCATTTTGACCTTGTAAAACGGGTACTACGGGACATTCAACGAGCAGGACAAGAGCCTGAAGAAATAATCCACCAAATATCTGAGACGGTTTGTTGTCCTTCTCAGACAAGTGCACAAATGCAATAAATTGGGTTTGCATGCTAGAAGCTCTTATATGTAACATTTCAAACAGGTGTATCCGATGTATAAAGCTTATATTGAGCCTGACCTCCAGACTGCACATATTAAAATCATTAACAAGTTCAATCCTTTCACTGGATTCCAGTGTCCTACTTATATTCTTAAGGTAATTTACTTATTTTCTTTTCTTCCTAGTCTCCTTCGTCCAACCTTTATCACTGCTAAAAAGAAAAGAAATAGAAGCCAATAAATTGTTGAAAGAAAAGGTATCTTCTATTCATTAGTTCTTCTGTAGTTTAGCAATATAAGTTTTCGATTGTATAAGTGCTCTATCCGTGTTCTTTTAGTCATCAAGGTGTTTGACAGTTGATCAAATCAAGTCTGTGCTGTCTGAAGAGCATGCAGAAATCAAGGAGCAGACTTATGATATATATCTTCTTCCACCTGGCGAGGATCCAGAGACATGCCAATCATACCTAAGGATGCGAAATAAAGATGGGAAGTACAATCTCATGTTTGAGGTTTGTTCCTGTTTTACTCACTTTCTGATGAATGGCGCAAAAGTAATTTGTCCAAAATTCAAATTGCTTGGTTGTCATTTCGCTGGTCTAGTATGAAATTATGCTTTAGTAAATGCTGCACAGAGGTTTGGATATATAATGCTATTTGTAACTACAATTATAGGAAGATATATCGGTTTAGCTAGTTATGACAGAGATATGCATCTGTTGCTTCTGGTGCACCGAGGTTCTTAATGTTTGCTGTCCTGAAACAGATGAGCTATTTAGGATATGTATGCGATAGTGCTTTTGTAAGTACCGAGTCAAACCAGTTGTAGTTGTATTTACATGGTATGATGACTGCTTTTTTGGTTTGTAGCACTATGACATAGACATTGAAAGTTGTAACTGGATAAGAAGTTTGGAGTTAAGAGCAGATAATGTAGTTATCTTTCATTTGTCGGCTGTTCATACATTAAGTTTGGAGCATTGTTTTATTATGTGGGGAGCGGTCAATATATGTAACAAAAAAATGTTGCGAGTGTATTGACGAGTTCTATTATGCTACTGAAATCATAGGAGTGGGTCACAGATTCTCCATTTGTAATATCACCAAGAATAACATTTGAAGTTAGCGTGCGGCTTCTTGGTGGTTTGATGGCCCTGGGATACACAATAGCAGCTATACTTAAGAGAAGCAGTCATGTATTCTCTGATGATAAGGTCTGTGTGAAAATTGATTGGCTGGAGCAGCTCAACCGTCAATACATTCAGGTATTGCTCCTCTCTATATCTTGTTTCTCATTAATATTGCCTTTTGGGCAGATTTTCTACTCATACTCAATTGCATGCCCCTACATTGAAAATCTCTTTTTACTTTCCTTTCGGTGTTCTAGTAACTCATGAAATTAGCAGCATGTGCTTGCTCTGGATCCTTCAATTTATATAGTCAATAGAATTCATGCCACATGTTTATAATGCCAAATAGTTTGCCTGATCCTTAACCCCAAGAAAAGGGCCCAACAAATATATTTCCCCTTCCCTCTGCAGATGTGAGGCTTGCTCCAGACTTATTTTTGAGTGACCAATAGGACAAGATTCTTTGCTTTATGTTTACTTGAATATGAAGTCTTGAAAATTATTTAGTCATCTAGCACGGAAATTAATCATAGGCAGTGCAATCTGCCGTGTGAGGTGAGAGCTGAAATCATGTCATCTCGGCATCTCTTCACATATTTTCCTTGATTGTGTCACATCAATTTTAATTTATCTACTAGAGTTCAGATGTTTGGAATAAACAAGAAATATAATAATATCTATAATAACTGGCATGGTCAGGTAGCAATCTAAGCAATGCCTCTTGAATTGATTGTTCTTTTCAATTGTCATACTTCTGCTGGTATGCTATTGTTCTTAAGAACTTTTTTGGTTGCATCAGTGTCCTTAATGGGTTGTATTGAAATCTTGCTATGTTGCCTCTCAGAAACTTCTTGTTTGAGATGGATTAGTTAGACTGGAAGTACTTCTGAAACTATGGCTATTTTCTGTTCCTTTTTCCTCCATAAAAGGTTCAAGGAAGAGACCGGGCTGTTGTAAAAAGTGTTGCAGAGCAGCTGGGACTGGAAGGTTCATATACCCCACGCACCTATATTGAACAAATACAACTGGAAAAGCTTGTGAATGAAGTTATGGTATGATATGTTCTACCACTTTTCGTTGGTGTCTTCTCCTTCTTGTGGCCCTAACTCAATTCTCACTGTCTTGCAGGCTCTGCCAGATGATTTGAAGACAAAGCTTAGCATAGATGAGGATATTGTCTCCAGCCCTAAAAAAGCACTTTCTCGAGTGTCAGCAGAAAGGGTAGCACAAAGGAATAAAAATCTTAAGAGGTTGATTATCTGATGTTTGTCTTACAATCATTTGAATGCCTTGTAAAGCATGACCTTCAGATTTTATCTTCTATATGTATTTATTGTTATTTGATATTTCTATATAAAGAAAACGATGACTACCAACTTTCTTCTCCAGGTTTGCTAGTGTTTCCATTTAGATTTTTTTCCTTTGATTTTTTTTTTTTCTGATAGCAATTGCATAATTAAAAATTACCCATGATTGACCACAATTACCTATGCCTATAGGGTGTTTCCAGTTGAGATGTCTGAAGACAGATATAAGCACTGATAGAAGGATTACATCTTTATATTCGCATTGTTACACTGGGAAATGTTAAAGATTGCTGATGTTCATTGTTTTTAAATTCCACTAGTTTCTTTTGCTAACAAGTTGCTATTTCACAACAAATAAACTTGAATTCACATGCATATTGGTACACAGATTCTGCCTGGATTTTATTGTTGTTGCTTCCTATCCACCAATGCCCTGAACCTTCAATGGAGAATTATATTTTCTGTATCTCCATTTTCTGGCCAGCATGTCTTAATGTGCTTTTGATTCTCTCTCTCTCTCTCTCTCTTTCTCTCTATATTTGATGTCAATATATACCTGTTGGAATGTTAATACCAAGTTCTTTTTTTATTTGTTTTTCCAGGGGTATGTCACATTCATATTCTACCCACAGGGACAATAGTTTCTCTAAGGCCAATGGATTTTCCTCCCATAACCATAGATTTGAGGACAGGACAACAGATTCAGTGGCACCATTACCTAACCAGGTAAACTCATGCATATTTCCCTAATCAATTGCGCCAGTTGATAGCTTGTTGTTAGCAGCAGCAATCCAATGACCTTTGTGATTTTGCTTGTCTTATAAAATTTTTGGTTATTTTTTTTCCCTGGGATCAAAATAGGGGGCCATCATGCAGCTATCAGAACAAATATCTACTTTAAATGCTCGGATGGATGATTTCACATCCCAGGTTGAAGAATTTAGTTCCAAGCTAACCAGCAGACGATCATCCCCACCTTCACAAAATTTGGTTTCGCAAGCTGAAGCCTGTAATGGCTCTGCACCGACTTCTCATTTTATTTCTAGCTTAGAGAATGGCTCCTTAACTGGAGGTATAATGCCGAGTTCCTCATCTTCCTCCCTTTTAGGGAAGGATGCTCCACTGATGGAAGAGGTATACTATCTTGTTTTATCAATTTTTATCGCGTGATTTGCCGTGGTAGTAGATAGCTATCCATCGAAAGAGAACTGCATAGAGGATGTTTGGGTTAAAATATATTACTTCAAAGAACTGACCTTATAGGGAAAAAAGTGATATCTGGTTTGATGGCAGTGAATACGAATACTGCTGTATTAGTTTGTGTGTGCTGTCATCAGATCAATATGACTTTGAAATTTGAATTCCAGTTATGCTTATGGATGTCAGGATTATATGCTTCTTTAGTTCTTTGGCATTTGAACTTTATTTTGAGCAGATGTCATTTTTATTCAGTCTTATGCAAGTGCTCGGCCGGATTTTACATGGGTTAATGTTGCGGACCAGATTCGGGGAATATATATGTTCCTTGGCAAGGGACTCACCTATTTAGAAGACACTCTATTATGGCAATCCATGATCATAGTCCTCTAAATGTTGATATTCGTAGAACTTTGTCCTTAACTGTTCCTGCTCGTTAAAAGATGTATCGTCTTCGTGATATCATCTTTATAAGATGTCGCATCTGTTTTACTTGCATTCTAGACCAGTGTTAATCATGATTAACCTTCTCTGTGTCATCATACTATCTGCCAGATATCCAACATAGCCAGGGGGCAGCGCCAAATCATGCATCAATTGGACAATCTTAGGAATCTTGTTCATGAGAACTTGGGAAAAAGAGCCCATCCAGCCAGAATAAACAAGAGCAGTGAGACGGCTTATGTTGATCCTGTTGGAGTCTCTCTCATTTTGACATTTGCAATAGGTGGCTTGGGAATCTTGTTCTTTAAGGGTTATGCACCCCGAAATTGATGCCTTCCCCAACACTGGTTCATTTGGATCATAACATCTATACTGGTTGAGCTACGGTTTGTCTTTTTGAAAATCTTTTTGGTTTACAAGGTCCAGTCACACCACAGAGTTTTGCAATAGTACCTTCTCATTTGGAAAGAAGGCTAGTCATAAATCATGCTGATCTGTAGCTTGAGATGTTGGAAGCTGTCAAGGCTTTCAAGGCTCTAATTGAGTGCATTGCAGAAGGGTAGGAGGGTGTGTTCTGCAAATTTTGTAGCCTTGCCGGGATTCTCTGTTTCAGCGCAATACTCTTTAACCAATTCACCAGATTAATGCAAGAAAGAAATTGTAACCTCAATTTAATGTTGTGATGGTCAGGGTTCAAAACCTGCTTGATGGCAGAGTTGAGTGCTTTTAACATATATGCTGCTACTCAGTCTTCACCAAAATGAAAAAATGAGGAGTCAAGGCACCGGAATCAACTGCCCTACAACTGTTAGTTACTCTTTCAAGTGCTAATAATATTTTAGGAAAAATAGAAGAGAAATATTATTTGCTTTCTCATTTTTGTTAATCACACTCCTGCTGTCGTTTTAATTATATAGTTTTTATTTATTAGATTGTATGATAAAACAAATGGTGATAGTGTAAATAACAAAAAATAAAGTGTAAATAACATTTTTCAAAATAGAAATTGAATCAGTTAAAAGTCTTAACCGCAAAGGGGTAACAAGGTAATTTTGTATTTAAATATTGGTTTGGACTTTGGAGGTTCCAACTTCCCAAAGTCCTTCATATATATATATATATATATATATATATTTTTGGAAAAATAGATTGAATTAGGATATTGTTTAGATGCAAAGGATAATTATAGACAAGTGGGCAAGGTACACTCTATGTGTGTGTATATTTTAGAGAAAAAATAAAAATTAAAAAAATATACGACGCCTCCATAAAATAATAAATTAATTGCAACCAAGAAATTAATCATAAAACGGTGGGATTACTCTATAAAGTGTGAAACCAGAATAACAATTATTAAGTAGAAAAACAGTAGTGATTGTAATTTGGCACGTAGGCATTCATTAAAAAAAAATCCATCTTTAATAGAACGACCCGGAAATTGTGCAAACACGTCTGCCATAAAATTACAGAAATACCACTGAACCCACGCTGTAAATTCACTACCCAGTCCACTCGGTGTTTCGAGATATGGCCAGTAATATTTTATTAATTCTTTAATTTTTTTTAACAATTAGCTGCTGGCACATGATTTGATTCCGGTAGTACTTGGTCAAAATCAGCTGATTAGGACTAAATGAAAGTGCATAAGAACGGGGACTACATTTGTTTTCATTCAATTTTAGATACTAAAAAAGCTCATTTCCTAAACATGTCGGACCAAAACAGCAATTCTCTCTAAATTTTGGCTTGAGAAAAGTAAAAACCAAGTGAAATCCTCACTCTCTATGAGTCGACAGCGTAAGCAAGAAACGAGGGAAAATTTTGAAAAGAAGAAAGCAGAGAGCTAAGAGAAAGGAGAACTTGAGACTTTGAAATCATGATCAGCTGGTGAAACAAATGCGACGAAATTTTAGTTGCGCAAATCTCTTACGAAGCTCCATATATTTACCGGTTTTGATTTTCAGTTTCTTCTCTATTTGGTAAGATACTTCTAAACCCCCTTCTTTTAAGTTTGTTTTTTTGAGAGAAAATTTGTCTGTAGTGAATTTGATGTTGAAATCATCGGGTGTTCCAGGTGGAATCTTGTATTCTCATCATTTTCATGGTGAATATTTTTTCATGCATTAGGTCTAGTGGTTTTTTTCAATTTGGGCTTTTCATGTTCAATTTATTCATTTACTTTCAATTTGGGATTTTCATTGTCTGCTTATACCTTTTACTGGACAATTTTGTTTTTTTAATCACTATGGAAATTATTCTTTTGTCGGTTAGAACCAATGGGTTCAGAAAAAAGGACAAGGATCGACATGGAAGGGTGTTCTCTTGATAGAATCTCGAGCCTTCCGGACAATGTTATAGATCATATATTAGTATACCTTCCAACTCGAGATGCGGCAAGAACAAGTATTTTGTCCAGTAAGTGGAGATATATCTGGGCTGGACATCCAAACATTGTGCTTAACAAGCAATTTGCAGAAGATGTTAGGGGCAATAGATCAGCGATCGAGTTCCAACAATACTATGTAAAGACAGTGAGCAAAATACTCTTTCAACACATTGGGCCCATCCTCAAATTTGATCTTCAAGTCCCAGATTTACCTTTGGATGAGTATTCCGTTATTGATCAATGGCTGCTCTTCTTATCAAGGCAGGGTCCCGAAGAACTGATTCTTAATAATTCGGATCGAATTCCTTACTGTGTCCCTTCTTGTATTTTCTCTTGTCCGAAGCTTATCAAAGTACACATCTCAAAGTGTATCTGCAAAACAGTACCCACAGCCTTGGAAGGCTTCAGGACGCTCAGAGACCTCAGACTATTTCAAATAACCTTTGAGTCGCCCGTCCAAATCACCCTGCCTAAACTTGCCATTTTGTGCATAAATAGGTGTTGGGGTGTTCGATGGTTTAATATATCTTGCTTAAGACTAAAAAGATTGAGTTTTTGCGACAATGATGATCTTGAATTGAGCCACTATATTAACTGCTCTGAGTTAATCCTTGCACGTATTTGGTTGTTAAATGGAGTTGTTGAACATCATAGACAGAATGAGAGGATCTCATTGACCAAGCTTCTCAGCCCCTGGCCTTCACTCGAGTACCTTGGGCTGAATGGAGATTATCTTAAGGTGACTAGAGAATCATTTATGGGGTGGTACTTCAGTTTGTTTCTTAAAATATATTCCTTGATAATTAAGGTTGATGAATTATATGATGATGTTATGTCTTGTGGTATACTTCAAAGTATATGGTTGCAGGTAGTACCATTCCTGAGAAGCTTCCAACAGCAACATTGAAATGCTTGACAATTCTTGTAATGTTTCATTTTGGCTACAATTTCGACGAGATTGTTTGCACACTTTGCTTACTCCGGAGTGCCGTCAACTTGCGTAAATTGGCGATTCTGGTAAAGAATTAAGAATATTTATAATCATATCTAGAGTTATCATTCTAATCATAGAAAGTTGATGGAGAGGGACTGTTTTTAATCTTAAACTTGCAGGCCAAGAAGATTGTACACACTGATATCAAAGTTGCTGATTACTTGGAAAAGCCAGGTCTCATGAATCAAAGTTTAGAGGGCCTTCAAACTGTGATGATGATCAATTTCCAGGGTTCAAGAAATGAACTGCTTTTTGTTAAGCTTTTACTTGCAAATTCCCCATCAATCGAAAGAATGTTTCTTGAAGAGGACAAAAATATTGACCCTGTTGTAAGGCTGGGGATATCCAAAGAACTGATGCAGTTCTCACGAGCTTCAACTAAAGCAAAAATCATTTTCCAACCAGAGCTTTTTGAAATCTATCGTAGATTTTATACTAGTGTTTAATTTGGTCTTGCCTTGACAAGGCTACTTGTATGTGCCCCTTATATTGGTATTGTTGCTAAGGGACAGTCAGGCCTGCTTAGTATTCTGTTTCAGAATGCTTTTAATTGTATGTTACTAAACTTTTGCTCCGGAAACTTTTGAAAATTTTGTCATCAAGAGATAACAATATGCTATTAGTTAAGATTAATAAGATTAGCTTATGATGACATTCAGATAATATAGGCCTTGTTGCGTCGAAGGATTACATTCGTCTAATGCCCTCATCATTGATTAGCTGAAGATTACATTCACATGATTGTTGTAGTTTGCAGATGCACCAATTCTTTTCTTTCCTTTTCTTTTCTTTTTTTCGTGCTGTTGGCTCTTTGCAGTTTTAAGATGCAGCTTTCACAGTCATCACCTAAAGCAAATATCATTTTCCTACTCATAAATTTTGGGGAATGAGCTTGATTGACTGTGGGTTCTTGCTCCCTTCCCCCTCACCGCCATTGTGCAATTTTGAGTAGCTTCTTCTTGTCGTGACAAGAGAATTTGCATTCTCCCCCTTATTTTGGTATTGTAGCTACTGAAGAGCCCTGCATACTCCGCTTCAATTTGCAGAAAGATCATTGATTTTCATAGCCACCTGCTGCCACAAAACTCTTGAATTCCTTCTCTCAGATTCATGAACATTTGGCATAAACTTTACAATGGAAATCCAAAGACAGAAATATTAATTGAAGGTTTAGACCCTAACTGCAAATTTATAGGTCAAAAAGTTGGACTTCGAAGTGTAATGCATCAGTCGTGCTGATTAATTTCAATTTTCCATTCATATGGAATCACTGATCAGGCTAATTTTGTTTCCACACTACAGAGAAAAGAAAAGCAAAAAAGTGAAAGATCTTTAAGCAACAAAGGCTCAAAAACTGGGAGTCAGGAAGAGATAAGGCACTTCATTTCAACTAAAGCGGGCAATTGCACTATAACATTTTTTTTTTTCTACTAAATGTTGTGAATCGTATCCTTTTGAAGCTCGTGAGGATGCAACTTTATTCACAGTGAATACAAAATATTAATACTTAAATTACACTTTATCTCCTCATGATTTTGACTAAAGTGTTAAAGTGATGGAACTTGGTTTCAGTAATGAAATTGTCTAAAATGTCAAGAATACCGATATATTAAGATGAAAATTATTTGTTAATCATAGGGGAGTTGTGTTTAGATTTTGAAAACCATAAAATGATTATGTCAAAAAATGTTAAACTACAAAGAGTTAAAGTGTAATGTGTGCTATATTTATATATCTTGAAACTTCAGTCATTTTTGTTTCAAAATGAGAGTAATCCTAACATTTCAATTGTTTCCGTTATAGATGATGATTTCTGTCGTTTTGACACTTTAATTCAAATTATGAGGAGATTATTCATGACATTTAAAATATAAGAGGATTATATGAAAAAGTGATAAATCACAAGGGGTTAACATGTATTTTACTTAGAATTAATTTATGCTTATAGCATACAACTATTATAAGATTTTAGAAGATTTTCTTGTACGAGTGGCATGAATTCAGTCCACTAATGTAAGTAGTGTTTAAAGAATATTTTAGTTGTTTGCAAATAAAAGAAATTACAGTTATTTGTAAAAACTATTTTTCATAAAATTAATTTGCTAAATAACTTTATGAAAATAAAAAATGTGTGGATGAGCAGGTCTAATAATACAAAAAAGGAGTTTTTTTTTTTTCAATATGACTGGACTCGTTTAGGCATTATCATAAGGATAAAAAGATACTTCAAAAAGTAACAAAAAAAATAACACATAACCCTCCACAAGCGCATAGAATTTGATTGGGAAAATATCTTCAAGCAGGAAAAAAAAAAAAACAAAGAAAGGTTAGGGTGGATGGTTTGGAAGAAAGGAGCTAAGTAAAAGGTTTCGGATTCAAACTTTTAAGAGGTGGAGTGGAATTTAAGAAGCGGAGAACGAGAAAAGGAATTTAAATTCAAAATCTCTAATTTCTGAGATTTTATCTATTTATCATTCCACCAGTTAATGGTGATCGTCTTCCATGCTTCCATAATTTTGTCTATCTTATGTTGGTTTTTTAAATTTAATTTTCTTTTTCTTTTTCTTTTTCCTTGCAATTTTGAACTTGATTCATGAAGTTCATAGTTCAAACTTAGCCAAACTGCGAAAACCTTAAAACTTCATATGGTAAGCTAAAACAGGAATTAGGCATGTAGACCCGATTGAACTAACTTATTCAAGAAGAAGTTGCTCCATAATTCGAAGTTGTTCTTATTAATTTCTGTCTTTCATAACCATACTCTTTGCCTTGGACTGACACAATCATTAGCAAGAGATTAAAAGAACGTATTAAAATTAGAAGGACTAAAGTTGACGCAGCAATTGTGAGTTAGTAATAGAATTCCATTACTAACCTACCCTCTCATCTGTCAGGGTTACTTTTTTTTTTTTTTTATGGCAATTATCAGAATCATGAATACAAGGCTTAGCAAAAGAGCCAAGGAAGGAAATTTGGAAGACAGAATCTCAAGCCTCCCAAAAAATGTTCTAGATAATATCCTAGATTTCTTGCCCGTCCAAGATGCAGCGAGAGCAAGTATTTTATCAAGAAAGTGGAGATATGTTTTGGCTGAATATCCGCAGCTTGTGCTTGATGAACATTTTTCCAGTGCGATCAGGCAAAACAGACTGCCTGTGGAATTCACCGACGACTACCCACACACAGTGAATATAATCCTCTTACAACACTTTGGACCTATCCGGAAAATTGTTCTTGACCTGCCAGAACTGCAGTCAGCGAGAACCACCCATGTTGATCAGTGGATTCTATTCCTATCAAGGAAGGGCGTCAGAGAACTCACTCTCAATGACTCGAGTCGCGGTCATTGCCGAATACCTTCTTGCATTTTCTCTTTTCATGAACTCGAGTATCTACGCATGACCAAATGTGTTCTCAGAACACCAACTGCCATTGGAAGCTTCAGTAAGCTCACTCACCTCTTTCTCAGCAAAATCACCTTTGAACCATCATTCCTCAGGATGCCTCAACTCCTCATATTCAGCATGAAGAATTGCACCGGGATCCGTTTGTTACATGTATTTGCTCCATTGCTTCAACACTTGGCTCTTTTTGACAATGATGATCTCCGATTGGACTATTATATCATCTGCAAAGATTTAGCATATACATATGTTGCACTGTCAAATGCAATTCAACAGTGTAGATTTTGTGCATTCTTTGGAGATTTGGGTGATTAAGGATGGTTACTGGATGGGAACACTCATCTTTTATGGAACAACTTATAAAGGAACTGATTTCATCACAGAATTTCTCTCATTTACAGCTCAGTAAGGTCATACAAACTCATCAAGTCTCATCAGACAAGGAACGAATAGCCTGCAAATTTTTGAGGATGAGAAGTTTCCGAGGTTTAAAGCCAGAGCTGCTTACTGTTAAGCTTTTATTAGCCAATTCGCCGTCACTCGAGTCAATTGATGTTAGGAAACATGATAGATGACATTAATAAGGAGCTTAAAGCCCAACTCCAACAAAATTACAGTTCAATTGAATTATAATTCACAAAGATAAGTACCAAAATAAAATGTAATCATTGCTTATAATTTTTTTTATTAGTGTTTACTATACTAATCGTGTATACCACTGCTGACAAATTAAAATTAATTCTCATGCATCCAAATTCCCTAATAAATATTTGTTCCAAGTAAAACATCCTTGTAATTTTGATTGATGAATCTTACTGACAACTCTTCCAAATATTTCAACCAAAAGAAAAGAAAAAGGAAAATAATTGAATAGTATAATTTTCTTTTAGCCTCTCTTTTCCAGTAAATGTGGCCAGCCTAAAAATCTTGCTTTCTTGGGTACACTTGCTTGACTAGCATTGACTCGGAGATGCCGCACTGATCTCGGCTGAGGAACAGTAAATAAACAAACCCCATTTCCTAAAGAATCCAAATTCTCCCAAATAGAGATTACATTTGTTATCTGGGACTGCGATTTTCATATATTTAAGTCTGCAGCTGAATTCCCAGGTAATCTTCGTTCTGGATTATGCAGCACCACTTTTTATGTTGATGTTGGCTGCCTGTAAAACTTTGTTAGTAAAATTCTTTATCTTTGGTAGTGATTAATTATTTACTGTGAATCCGCATGATCAGTGAAAGAAATCCTCTTTTCTTATAAATTTTTGGCCTTGATGTTAACTGGTAAGTATAAATATCCCTGAAGTTTCGCTCTTTGAATTTGTTGTTAATTTAGCCGCTATAATTTAAGATATCCTTAGGTGGTATAACCTTAATGTTCTTGTTTTCCTTGCTTTTGCATAATATTTTCTTCTTTTTTTCACTTTTCTGGTTGGAAATGGGAAGAGGGATTAGGGAACCACTGCACCTGTGTCAGCTTTTAGCTCCGATGTTCAAGAGCATAGAGTCCCTTTTACGTGGCTACCATTATTCATGTAAAGGTCGCACATATGCTATTATAGAAAATGTGGTAATGGCGAAAATGAGACCTGATCTCTTGACCCTATGTAAGATTACTTTCAGATGTCTGAGGTTCTCCACTCTGCTGTTGACATAAGTAGTAAAGATATTCGCATTTGGACTCTCAAGGCAAAAAAGTAATATTGAATGGCCTTCTGTAGTTTAAGTCCAATTACTGGTAACGACAATGCTGTATCTGAGCCTAGAAGTGTTGAACTGTGGCTTGAAAGGTTGAATTTGATTAAATTGACAAGCCAATACCTTAGATTTAAACCTAATTGAAGCATTTTTATTTAGAAGCGTTAATTCTTACTTCACTATCCTGAACTTTTATAGTTGTTCTGTTGACATTTTCATTACAATATTCATCACTTGTTCTGCAACAATTAGCAAGAAAGGAAAGAAACATTTAAATTGGGAAGCAGTAAATAAATAAATGGTGAGTTAAAAAGAGAAAGTTCTTAGCTTCCCATTTTATCAATATGATGGTATTCTTTTTGTTTGGCTCCATAATAAGAACCATGATGGGCAAAAGTAGTGAAACAACTGCAACTGAAGGTGATATGGAAGATAGAATTTCAAGCCTCCCAAGAAATGTTATCGATCTTATCCTAGATCGCGTGCCCATCCGAGATGCTGCAAGAGCAAGTCTTCTATCAAGCAAGTGGAGAGATGTTTTGGCTGAGTACCCGCATCTGCGGTTTAATCAACAATTTTCAAATTCAATTGCACGAAACAGATTGCCCTCCGAATTCAACAATGACTATGTACATATAGTCAATAGAATACTCTTACAACACTTTGGACCTATCCTGAAATTTGTTCTTGACCTTCCAGAGCTGCATCCAATGAGATTGAGTGATGTTGATCAGTGGATGCTATTCCTATCAAGGAAGGGTGTCAGGGAACTCACTCTTGATAACTCAAGTTCCAGTCCTTACAAATTACCTGCTTACATTTTCTCTTTTTCTGAGCTTACCTATTTAAAAACATCTAGGTGTATTTTCAGACCACCAACTACTTTTGAAGGCTTTGGTAAGCTTAATCGCCTCATTTTGGTAGAGGTCACCTTTGGATCATCAGTCCTAAATGTCCCCCAACTTGTCATTTTGATCTTAAGGAATTGCTCTGGTGTCCATCATTTAAATGTGTCTGCTCCACAGCTTCAAAAGTTGACTCTTTATGAAAATGATTATCTTGCATTGGACAATTACATGATCTGCAAGAAACTAGCTTATGTGTATCTTGCACTTCCAAATGGAATTCAACAACATAGACAGGGTGAGAGAATCAGCTTACAAGAGCTTTTTGGCTGCTGGAATACACTGACGAATGCGTATTTGGATGGAAGATTTCTCAAGGTGAGCTGTAATATAATTCCTTTGCTTGGCTAATTAAGCTAGCTAAGGACCTTCAAGTGATGCCTTTGTGTTTTGTGGTTTGCATCACAGCATCTGGCTGCAGGCATTATTCCTGAGAGGCTTCCAACCACAATGGACTGCTTGAGACAACTTATGTTGTTTCGTATTAGCTTTGATTTGGACCAGACTGCTTGCATTCTTTGCTTACTGCAGAGTTCCCTCTGCTTACAAAAGTTCGAGATTTGGGTAATGGCGGTGAATCAATTTGGATGATTTACAAACGAGCTGCATAGTAAACTGATATTGCATTGCTTTTCTTGTAGATTGAATCAGTTGCAGATAATGATGTTACAGTTCTGAATTATTTGGAAGAGCCAAGTCGCATGAACCAAACAATTGATGGGCTTCAAACTGTGAAAATAAGATATTTCAAGGGTTCGAAACCTGAAGTGCTCTTTATAAAGCTCTTACTAGCCTGTTCCCCTTCACTCGAAAAAATATATATTGAAGAGGATGAAAAGCTTCGTCTGAATGAAAGACTGAGAATAGCAAAGGAATTGATGCGCTTCTCACGTGCATCGACAAAAGCAGAAATGATGTTTCAACCATTAAACTCTGCGTCCACTTAGGATCTGCTTGAGAATGTCTCTGTCTTGCCCTTTTCCAATCTAAAGCATTCCTCTTATTCTGGTCTCTCTAAGTTGTAAATGAGGTCCTTTTTTCTCTGTCTGTTGATGTTAGTCCTCCAACTGTTTCTATGGTCTCTCTTAAGTCTATATTTTTTGTTTGCATGTACAGTCTTTGTTAAGTCTTCAGCTCTCAAGTCATTTCCTGGTTAGTTTGTTGCTCTAAGTGACATTTCAGCGAGGATCTTCATGGCCTTGCATTGACCTTCCATTTTCTACTTATTTTTGTTTCCTAGTGCCTGGTTGGAGTTGGACACGTGCGGACCCTGTCATTAGGAAACTACGCTTCTTTTACTGGGAACCAGACTTAGTTTTGTTAAAATTGGTAATCTGAAGTGTGCCAGAAATTGAACATTGCGGCAAATGAAAGGTGAGACTTTCATATTTTTGTGAAGGAGTGGCCAGGAAAGATCAAGAACACGCCTCCCAAAATTTCTAGGCCAAGGTGTATTCGTCAGTATGCTGCAATGTGTAAGGTTGACAACATATTCGTCTCCCAATCTTCCTGTGTATGTTGTATTCTAGTCTTCCTGAGTTGCCCAATGGGGCACTTTCTTGTCTTTCTATATACACTTCTTTGTTTAGGGTTTTTTTTTGGAGCAATTCAGACAGGTTGGACGGCTGAAATCTACGAGAAGGAATGTCTTAAATACTGTTTTCTTTCATGCTTGTTATAGCTTTAACACTTGCTTTTTGGCTCTGGCCAAATTTTAATGCAATTGGATAGCGTATGAGATGGAGGCATAGGCGAAGAATGGATCATGTTTCGATCTTGTTGTTTACATTATTAGCAAGTAATGCAATCAAAGTTAGTACGGAAAATACAGATTCACAGGAGCTGAATTAGATGGGATCCTTTTTTTTTTTTTTTGTTTGGTAGCAAATCTGGAATTATACAGCATCATTCTCACTTGACACGATTGGACCTTTGTTGGTGATCAAAATTATGCGTTTTCTACTTAAAAATCTTTAGAAACATTTTCTCGTTGAAGCCCTTCCAGAAACTCTTTAGCAGAATGAAAATCAGTGGAGAATGGGACAGGAAGAAGGTATGCTTCGTAAATGTTAAGTAAACAAGAAACCGTGATAAATTATTTGTGTGGCTCATAATTTAACGCCTTCAAAATCAGAGATGAAAGGTTTCATTGTGCACTAAGGGCATCAATGCTAAACAATTAGCATGTAAATTCTTGGGTAGTCTTCAACCGGAAACTGAAAATCTTAGGAAATTCAAGTTTCTTTTCTCCTGTAGTTTGATTTCAATTAGCATATCACGGGTCTATAATGAAATAAATCAAATCAAATTCGCAAAATGTTGAAAATGTACTATATATATTTCAACAAATTTTTTTTTTTTTTTTTAAGTGGGAGGTATTGAACGTAAGATTTTCTATTTACAATTCCTTCCTCCTTACTAGTCAAAATAAGAATCTCAGGGACTTCTACTTAAAGCACCTCAAGAGATTTTTCTGCTATATCTAGAGCCAATAATTCAGTATAAACTACAGATCAAGAGGAAAGAAGGCAACTGAGAGAGACATGTAGTCAGACAAAGCATTCAAGAAATTGAAGAATCTTCAATTTTTAGGTATCTCTTTTTCAATAAACTCAGTTGGATTTTCTATACAATCTCAGAGCTTACTCGACAAACTTTCTTCTTAAACATTTGCTTGCCATTTCCTAAACCTAATATAACATCAAAAGGTGGTGATACCAATCAATGGATTCCCGTGAATTTTCTTGTTATTTCCAAATGAAAACGTCTCAGTACCCTTAAATTTTTTTATTTTTTCTTTTGCAGGAAAGAGATGCGATTTAAGAGACGGGAAGGGAAAATGGGAGATTAGAACTCAAGATCTAAGTCCAAGGAGTACCCCTAATTTGTTTATGTTGATTGAAATACTCTTACTAGATTAGGAGAGCTGAAATGTTTTTCCATGGTGCATAGAAAACCAAAAACCTTGTGTAAGTGCGGTAACATGGCATATACAAATTCACGAAAAAAGAAAAACTCAATCTCTTTTCTGGGTATAAAAGCAGAAAAATTCTGCAAACGGATCCAATATACATATATATATATACATATAATTCTAGCTCAATGGAACTAATGTACCCACATGCTTGCAGTAGAATTCTTGTACCAAGTTCTTATGTAGTTTGGTGAATCTAGTTATGCATTGACGTTCCACATCATAGCCGAAGCAGAAGATGGCATTCTTTTCTGTTGAGCTTCCTACATATCTAGTCAATTCAAACAGAATCTCACCAATTCGATCCCATGCAATCAGTTCAACAGTAACAGATTCACTTAGATACCAGGCATCGGCAATCGGTTCAACACTAAGAAAACCATGCAGACGCACAAATTTTGGCAAAGTTAAAATGACCATTATCCACTTCGCACTTGGATTTTCTTCTTCTTGCATCCAAAAGTACCTTTAGTATATGTTTTGGGAAAACATCAGAGCCGGGCGTCCTCCAACCACAGACATTTAGTAATCCTTCTCAACTTCAAATCTTAGATCTACACGCCAGACATTTTCAGCAGCACCGTCACGATCAGCAGTATCATCTGGACCTGGGAGAGGAACCATCTGAAATTCCTCTTGCCTTAAATCAAAAGCCACAATAGAATCCTGGTGATTAACCTTAAAATAGATCACACCAGTAATACAACAAGATTCGTACAAGTCTAACCTGAATCCCTCGAGTTGTCCTACAAAACCATTAACATCTCTCCACGAGTCTGTTCCCAACGTAAAATCCTGAATAATTGGTCGCGTTAGAGTTTGTTCTTGCTGGACGAATCCAGCTTCGTTGTTGCTATATACTTCTACATGACGAAAGCTCAAAACCTTATGTTTTTTGCTGTAAGTGTCAAATCCCAGAACATAATGATATTTGAGGTAAGATATAAAAGAACCTGGAGAAGCCCGATCCTTCGTCTCAATGTGTCCGTACTGATGGGGTAGATTAATGGTTTTTCTCGTACTGGGATTCAATAGGGTTTTACCCAAACACATTAAGGTAGCGTTTGGTAAGAGGGTTTCGGAATGAAGAATTGAAATAAGTCCCATAATTATTGTTTGGATTATTATTATCGAAATTAGAATTTTGGAATCATATCTAAGAATTTGGAGTTTTCCAATTTCCCATCAACCTGGAGGGTTTTGGACAAAAACCAAGTCTAATTTCTATCTAATTTATCAAAAATTAGGGATGGCAATTGGGACACCCACCCCACGGGGGCCTAATTGTGTTGGGGGGGGGGGGGTCCGGCGTTTAGATTGGAAGACACAGATGGACATCTTTCCTATATTCTGTCAAGGGGATGGCGGTATCATTGGACGAGAGTTCCAAATACTGATACTTGATGATACATTATACTAGCAAGAAACAATGGTAAACCCACAGCAATTGCCTTTGAGATTCTGTCACTTAATTAAAGTTTGGTCATCTTATCCGTGGTGTTATTTGCTGTCTAGGTACTGGAAAGTATAATATCCAGCTGCCCTTTACACGAGGAACTGCAACCGGAACTGGTTGGCATTGTGGATACCTTGAGATTATTGCTCCCAGATTAATGTTACTCATTGTTGGCAGCCCCATTAAATCCATTTTGTTCAGGAATACTCTCAGCTCTTGCAATGGTTCCGCTTGCTTTAAGTGGCACTAGAACTGATCCAACTTTTGGTCAAGCAAGAAGAGATGTGATCGATCGAGCATTTTGGTTGTCTCTCCAATCTTCAAAATCTGCATCCGGAGTATTATTTCTTTAAGGTAAAAGTTGTTTCAATTCTTCACTAATCATGAATTACTGCTGGAAATTTGCCTTCTTTCTGACCCCGCTTTTTTTGGCTTCTGGTGGATTATTAGTATAAATACCCCTCGCCACTCCCAAAAAACACACACTTTTCATTACTCCTTTTAACTATTTGTTTTCAGTTGCTCTGTGCTCTTATTGACCTAGGCATCGGAGGTTTCCCCTGGGATTGAGCCCAGCCTCTTTCTAGATACGCCTAGCCTTTTCCTAGATACATTGACAGGACTTCTAGTTGACAGGACTTCTGACCATCTGTACCAGAAGTCGCGACAAATTCCTAGCAAGTACGTACAAATGTCTGGCCTCTGGTCCACCAGTCATCCCAAGCCTTTTTAGATTTGGTGGTGCGGAAGACTCAAGGGTTCGAATCTTATCTCCCACAAAGATTGTCATAATATGTGACCAGTTTCGATGGAGTTTTTATTCACATCGAGTCCCTTTCCCCTCCCTCCTAGAATAGGTTAGTTTAGATTATACAAATTTTATCGTATCGATAAATAAAAAAAGAGTACGGGACAAATGTCTTGAGTAAGCTTTCATTTGTTCTTTGCTTATTAAGAAGCTCTCCTAACGTGCAAGTAACCGGAGTTGTTAACCAAGAAGATGACGGTCAAAACATGCAAGGAAAGGGGACTGGTGGTGTTTCCTCATTCATTAGGCATTGGAAATGCAGATGAATTTTGTAAGATTTAGCTGGCAATTATTTTTTTTTTCTTTAAAAGATTTTGTAATGTTTCTTCAAAGCCTGCATCCAAGGCCCTTTTTTGTTTAAAGTAACTCTGGTAATATGTGTGCCTTTAGTACTACGTATGCTGAATTTTGCAATCAAATTAGGTCTGAATTCGTATTCGTGTGAAGCGTTAATAACATCATTCTGATATTGTGAGATAGTAGTATTTGTGACATAATTTCCTTATATTGTGAAGTTGGACGGGATGGTTTCTTTGGAAGTGTATGCTTTGATATTAAATTACCTTTGCGTATTTTGTTGGACATATTAGTTGAAATGGTACTCAAATTCAACAGTTCTAAATTTGAATTTTAATTAGGCATTTGTACCACAGCAAAATCAACCAAAACCTACGTGTCTCTTATTATTTTTAATAAGTCTTTTTAGCTAAGTTTTCTATTTGAATGCTCCTTATTTTTTTAAACTTTTACCTACTTTCTTTTGATTCAAACAGCACCCCATGGCCAATTCCCAACTGCTTAATGAGTTATTTCATTTTTTTTTTAGCCAATGAGTTATTTCACATTGTATTGCTATTTCAAATAGAAATTAAGTAATTTTTTTTCATAAATGCAGATGATATTAGCACTCTCACAAAAGTTTATAGTACTCCATTGCTTCTTTTATTTTTAAAGAGAAGATAGAATACCACAAGCCTTTTAAGGATTACCAAATTTAGTCCATTTGGATTGATGAAAAACAGTTTTTTTATGCACAATACTACAGTAATATACAAATAAAAATAATTTCAAAAACACAAAAAATAATCTCATAAATACTAAAATCAATTTCAAAAAATAACTTCATCTACCTACAGTGCTACAGTAAAATATTTCAAAAACACCTTAAAAACAATTAATCCAAACGAAAAAAAGGAGAAGAAAAAGCGAGACAAATTAAACAAACCAATAAATAAGTAAATCTCCCCCACCTCCTGCTATAAACCCCTCTCTAATTCTTCGTCGCCAGCTTCTTCGGTTTTTCTCGTTCTCGGTTCCTTCCTTCTGCTCCATAGCCCAGCAGAGCTCCTACGCGTCCCTTAATTCACACTTTCCAATTGTATCAGAATATATTGGACCTCAATTATACTGGTAAGCTTCTTTTATGTTTGTCTAAGTAAAATTTGTTATATTTTGTTTCTACTGTCCTGATCATGTTGTCAGCTTCATATATTGTCAAGATGTTATCTTTCCCATCTGGGCTGTGTCAAATTTGCATGATGTTTAATGGGTCATCCTTGGAATTGGATAAAAGCAGTATTATCTAATTGGAATTTCATGTGCCATATGGATAGATGATCAGCATTGGTTGGTATGGTTGGTGAGAAGATTGAGGTCAATTGGTTGTCAAGTTCTGTATTTTTTTAGGGTATATGAATTGGTAATGAATAAGAATTACTTAGTATAAAGCTTCACAGAGAAGGGAAGTGTATGAATTGTTGTCTCAACCCCTTTCTCCCCAAACCCCCAAAAAAAAAAGTCGGTCTTTCTATTAGATTTCTGACATATAGGGGGAATCCAATAGAGCATGACTTTGTTGAATTTCAGATTTTGTGCTTTATTTGGCTTGATCATTCACAGGGGAAAGTGTAATCTGGTTTTGCTATTCCTGCTCATTTTTCGTTGTTATCTCATATTAGTTTTTACTTCGAATAATAATTGATTGGTGGATTTAAGATATTACAATTCAGGTCCTCATTTGGTGAAGATTACTGATGGATAATGATCTGAGGGAGGATTTGATTAGTGATCTGCCTCAAAGCATCATAGAAACTATCCTGACAAAGCTTCCAATAAGGGACGCTGTCAGGACATGTGCATTGTCAAGCAAATGGAGGTATAAATGGACTACCATCACAGATCTTGTATTTAATGATAAATGTGTGAGCTCTTGTTATGACAGACCCATTTTGGAGAACAAACTTGTGAGTTTCATCACCCATTTTCTTTTTCTTCATGATGGACCTATTCACAAGTTTGCATTATCTACTTCATTCTTGCAAAGTTCCCCTGATATAGATCAGTGGCTGCTTTTTCTTTCAAGAAGGGGTATTAGGAACTTAAGCATTGAATTAGGTGAAGGTGAGTGGTTTAGGGCACCCTCTTGTCTTTTTACGTGTTCAAAATTGACTCATTTGGAGCTTGTGAGGTGTGAATTGGACCCTCCACCAAAATTTAAGGGCTTCTTGTGTCTGAAGTATCTTAATCTTCAACAAATTCTCATGCCTCCGGATGATATTGAGTATCTCATTTCAAGTTGCCCACTGCTTGAGAGTTTGACATTGTCGTACTTTGATGGTTTGGAGCTCGCTCTGCATGCTCCAAATCTGAAGTACTTGATCTTGGAGGGTGAGTTCATGGATATTTGCCTTGAGAACACCCCACGCTTGATAGCCGTGTCTATTGCTATGTACATTACTGATGATATAGCCGAACACTTTGAACAAAGTTCAAGCTGCAATTTTGATAAGTTTCTTGGTGGTGTTCCATGTCTTGAAAGACTTGTTGGGCAAATATACTTCACAAAGGTAAGTTTTGTGTGGAACTTACTCATCTGTTTTACATCAAAGTTGGACATTGTAAAGGCTTTTTAGTGAGCCTCGTGCATGTACCTTAATAGGACACTTTTTATTTTCATCATATCTTGTTGAATTCATCTATTGTTCCTTTCTCTTAGTATCTCAGCATAGGAATCGACAGTGGAAGCACTCCAATTAAGTATCACCATCTTAAAATTATTGAATTGTATCAAGTAAACTTTGAAGACCTGAATGAAGTACTCGCTGTACTTCGTCTGATTGTGAGCTCCCCAAATCTAAAAGAGCTTCATATTGCGGTAAGTAATCGAGAATGTGTTCTATACTGCAACTCATTCCAAGTATCTTATCTAATCATTTAGATGTCTCTCCTCATATCTGTTTAGGGTCCCTCAAACACAGCAGCTGCTGTAGTTGGTTCTGATTTGGGTTTTTGGGAGAAAGAATGTCCAACTGATTACATGTTCGATCAGCTCAAAACTGTGAAGATAACTGAGGTGTCTGGGACGCTGCATGAAATGGGGTTCATCAAGTTTTTGTTGGAGCATGCACCTGTACTCAAAGTGATGACTATCACACCCAGTGCTTACGTTACGGAAGGAAGATTGAGTATGTTGGTTAACTTGGTGAGGTTTAGACGGGCTTCTGCACAAGCTGAAGTCATATTTGTACAAGAACAACCATAAATTGCGGTCCCTTGTCAAAGTTTTTTTTTTGCTAATTTCTTCTCTTTTTGCTCCTTGCTCTGTACATTATTCAAACATTCTTATACAATTATTAGCAAGAATCAAAATGACTTCAGCTCTAGGTAGTTCTCTCTCTCTCTCTCACACACACACAGAGGGTATGCAGGAGGAGATTGTTTCATTCATATAATTATGTATAGCAACTGCCTAAGAGCAGCATGAACTGAAATTTCCTGCTGCTAGTTTGCTACAGCCTATAGTAACTTCTTCCCGTCAAGTACTCCCTTTCCTGTACTCAAAGTGATGACTATCACACCCAGTGCTTACGTTACGGAAGGAAGATTGAGTATGTTGGTTAACTTGGTGAGGTTTAGACGGGCTTCTGCACAAGCTGAAGTCATATTTGTACAAGAACAACCATAAATTGCGGTCCCTTGTCAAAGTTTTTTTTTTGCTAATTTCTTCTCTTTTTGCTCCTTGCTCTGTACATTATTGAAACATTCTTATACAATTATTAGCAAGAATCAAAATGACTTCAGCTCTAGGTAGTTCTCTCTCTCTCTCTCACACACACACAGAGGGTATGCAGGAGGAGATTGTTTCATTCATATAATTATGTATAGCAACTGCCTAAGAGCAGCATGAACTGAAATTTCCTGCTGCTAGTTTGCTACAGCGTATAGTAACTTCTTCCCGTCAAGTACTCCCTTTCGTTGACCGTAATTGATAACTAAAATTGTTGCTACTCTCCAGTAGTTGTTTTGTTGTGTTACTTGTGCTGGTAAAATGCTCCTACTGGTGCTAACCATGTGGCAAGATTGTTCACAGCAAGAAGCATATATTAACTCAATCCGATTAACAAAGCACATTTATTGCACAATCCCTTGAAAATTCCCAATCAATCTAGAAACCAATAAGAAAACCAAAAGAAGAAGAAAAAGAATAAAAACGGAAGAAAAATGCCCATACAACTTACGGTCAAAAAGCAAGTTTCTCAGATAGAACTATACAGTCATGGTTGCATAAGGCATTACTTCATCGTCGAGCTTTCTTCTGGCTTATGAAGTCTATACACAGGTTGGTTGCACGTCAGTCTTTTCTCTGACGTTTCGTGCTTTTCATGTACTTGGAGCTTTTCTTTTCCTCTTTGAGGAAGATGTCACCTGGGTCCCGAGAGTTCCATTGCTTGGACAAGCAATGAAGAGTCATCTGTTAGATCAGAATATCTTTCAGAAGATGAGAATTCATTGGCTCTGCATCTTGTAGCCTCAGCTCTTTGAGAGGCTTCCCACTTTTCCGCAAGTCCATCGCCTTCTAGCATCCGAACCACTTCAGACATTTTAGGTCTGTGGCTAGGAAGATATTGGGTGCACAATAAAGCCACTTGTGCCATTTCCTCTAGCTCAATCCTGTCATAGGTGTTTTTCAGGTCCTTGTCAACTAGCAACTCAAGCTTCTTTTCTTGGTGAATTTTTTTAACCTGCAATAATGCACATTAGGATTTTATCAAACCAAATGCGAATGATACAAGGACAAAAAGGACCTCAAATGCTCCTCTACTGTAGCCCTTAAAAGTGCCTGTCAAGCTTACCCAATCCAGCATTGCTCCTTTCTGATTTGCTGCTTTGCCGAATTCTAAAGCCCTCTGTCCGGTGATCAATTCTAACAGAAGAATTCCAAACCCAAAGACATCTGTTTTCTCTGATGACTGGCCTGTCGAGAGATATTCAGGAGCTATATGCCCTACTGTGCCCCTTACAGCTGTTGTGACGTGTGAGTCGCGATGGTCCAAGAGCTTTGCCAGTCCAAAGTCTCCTACAACTGCCTCACAGTAATCATCCAGCAATATGTTTGCAGCCTTCACATCTCTGTGAATAATCTTGGGATCGCATTGCTCATGCAGGTACAGCAATCCCCTTGCAGCACCCAGTGCAATTCTTTTCCTTGTACCCCAATCCAAGGGCGGTTTGGCTGCAGCAGCAGGAAACATGTGAGTTTTGAATAGAATAACATCAGATGGTATTGATCACATTCATCTCGGCTAAGAAACGGAAAATCTAGCAAGAAGCAAGGTGCTAAAAAACTCTTAAATGGCTGTGGAGTAGACAAATCAATTCCATCATCTGGATAGATAATTGCTAAACCCTGAGACAAATGGGCAAATAGCCATATTTGATATAAAGGAACACCTGAATCCCCCAACTTCTAGCATATTTACCATTGACCATCCTTTAGCAACACTTGACAGAGTTCTAAAATTTCAAGAGTGGCAGCAGGACCCTGAATATGAAAATCCAAAATGATTGTTTTACCTTTAAGACGTGAGGCAACACTTCCATTAGACATGAAGGGATACACCAGGAGTCTTTCAGTTGGTGTTATGCAAAATCCGTAGAGTCGGAGCAAGTTCCTATGAACTGCAAGGCTAATCATCTCAACTTCAGTCTGGAATTGAATATCTCCACCAATGGCATTGCCATCTTTTAGCCTTTTGACTGCTACAATTGTTCCATCTTGGAGATAGCCTTTGTAGACATTCCCGAAACCACCTTTTCCAAGAATGTTTTTGCTGCTGAAGTTGTTTGTGGCCACCTGAAGTTCTCTAAATTGGAATCTCCTCAAGTTTCCTAGGCACACTTCTTCATGGTGTTGTTCTGCAATTATGAAGAACTCTTGTTTTAAGAGGACAGAACTATGTGACAACCAATATTTCCTTTTGTTTATTCCTCCTGGTCCTTACCATTAACATCAAAGAATATCTGCTGACTGTGCTTTTGTCTCCACCACAGAAAGAAACCAAATCCAATAATTAGCAGGCAGATGCATCCAAGACTTGTTCCAAAGGCTAAGGCAACTCTGTTACTTTTAGGTTTAACTGCAGGCTGAAGACCTTAGCAAATAAAGAACATTTTAGTTAAGAATGGATTATGCGGAAGGATTTTTCAGCTAATTGCAAATATCTGCTCATTTAGACATGAAAATGCCAACAGAACATAAAATTAAGCTTGAACTATGACACATAAGATTGTAGAAATTCTTTTAACGGAAGTCCATGCATAAAATGTGAAACCAGGCGTGAAAGGAACATTTTGATTTAAGTGAAGGCGCTAATTTCTTACTTTGGGAGTTATTTAAAGGCAAGGATAGAGGCATCGGAGCTGTCCCATTGCATTCTGGCTCCTTCCCAGTTGGACATATCATTGGATTTCCCAAAATGCTGAGCCAATATAAGCAACTTAGTCATAATTATGATATCAATCCAAAGTGTGTTGAGAGTTAAAATGTTTTCAGAAAACTTACTTGAATGTTTTAGCAGGCAGCTTTGGTACAGGACCACTCAAATTATTGAAAGAAAAGTCTCTAGAACATGAAAAACAGCACAAATAGAGATGAGTTCTAGAAGAGAAACTGGAGAAATATTTTATAAGATCCGCAAAAGGGTCAAGAAGATTACAGAAATGTCAGCTGAGTCATATTCATCAATGACAAAGGAATAGCTCCTGTGAGACTGTTATTGTTTACCCTCCTGTCCAATTTACCCCACAAAAAAACGAACAAAAAGAAGAAAAAGAAGAAAATATCTTCAGAAATCAAGCACTAGCATTGCAAAAAGCCATTGGCACACAATTTCTTTTACTCTACAATTGCATATGCTTTAAGAAAGGCAAGTATACACTGGGATTTGGTTGCTTACAGGTATTGGAGACTTTTCAGTTGAGCTAGAGAAGGAGGAATTTCCCCAGTGAGCAGATTATCAGAAATATCAATTGTCTGAAGTTTTGGGAGCCTTCCCAGCTCAGAGGGGATAGGTCCTGATAAGTTGTTGTTCTGCAGAAGCCTGCAAAAAAGGTCGGTGCGATGAAACCACTAAATAAATAAAATATCTACTGATTATTACGTAGGTGAAGGCGTAGTTCTTTGTTTGGTGCAGTACTCACAGAGTCTGAAGGTGGGTTAAGTTCCTGATGCTAGGAGAAATCAAGCCAGACAAACTTTGGCTTGGAGCTGCTCTGCAACAACACCAATTCAACCATTTTCAGAAAATCTTCAGGAGAAGGCTAATCTTGAAAATAGCAGATACATTTTGCCTTTTTTAATTCTACCTCCCCCAGCTAAGAACCTTCATCTAATTATTTGTAAATATTTAATTAACATACAAAACCATATAACTTACAGGGCAATGACAAAAGTATCACGTGAACAGGTAATCATAGACCAGCTGCATGGATCAACTGCATTTCTATCCCAGTTTAGAACACCGTGAGGATCTTTCAGAAGGTCCTTAATATCCATCAAAGCAGCCACTGATTGGGGAGTAGGGGGGAAAGAAGCATGGTTCAGAGATACTAATCAAGTCATTGAGAAAGTACTGAATTGATACACAACACAACAGAAAAATTCAGTTACAAAACTAATTATAGTTACCTTCTGGATTAACACCGTCAGGAGAAAGCCAAGCGTTTGAACAAGCCAAGAAGCTGAATAAAACGACATAACAAAAAACAGAAGCTTCTTTTCCCACTTCCATTGGATCAAGAATCCCAAAAAGAAAGCAACCCAGAATGCAAAATGATGTTTAGCTGATGAAGAAAGTAATTATGGAGCTGACAGGACTTAGTTGATGAGCCTTGGCTGATCACAATAGAAGACACAATCTTCAACTAAGTTGCATCTGTATTATGTAACAACATACAAACATCATATGACAATAGTACAATTCCTCCGGCTTGCCATGCCAAGAATCTTCACCAACTCAGAGCTTCTGGCAGACTGACCCAAGAGAAAAACAGAGGTTTTGGTAGTAAAAGTGGGAACTAACATGCCTGCCACTTGTCAACAAAGGTGAAGAAAAGAATATAAAGAAAGAAAAATGATATTTAACCCAATCTAGATAAACTCGAAAGGTGGTGGAAAAAGAAAAATTCCTTGCATCGTGCATTGGCTAAAGCAAAAGAAATTGTCAAGTGTCTCTAGAGTTTTTTATTCCTACAAATTGCAAGAATTCAAAATGTACTAATATGGGAACTGCTGACTATTGGGCAGTACTAATGTACAATAAGGTAAAGGTAAAAGAATTTATCTCAAAAATTCAAAATTCTCTGATGGTCCCATGCATGTAAAATAATTGAAGAATCTGAGACTCAAACAGTGTGTATATTGGTACAATAAATATACGCTCCTTCACAATAAAGTTATACTTCCACACAATATACTTATGTATAAGTGCAACATTCAACTGCTCCCAAAAAACAAAAAAAAAAAAAAAAAGAGAGAGAATTTTGAATAACTTTACAGGATCTAAACTGTAAAGTATGGGAGCTAGATGCTGACTGTTAAGCACTATAAAGGGGTTATGTAGTCAAGAAGTTTATGTCAAAAATTCTCTGTGGGTCCTGGAAACATAGACAGATATGCACGTATATCAGAGTGTTATGTAGAGACTTAGGATATATGGGAGTGGGATTTGCTTCGAATTTGGAGATGTAAGAGTACAAGCGTATTGGGATTGGTTCGATTTGCTAAGCTCCATCGATGCATGTGGGAATCCAACATTCTCTGCTTAGTGTCATCTGCAAATTTGGACTTATTAAAAGAAACAAGCATAAACATGCAGACATTACTAATACTATGTTGCACGCAGTCACACAGTGCATATATCACCTGCTCCTGCTGCTTCTTGCATGAAACCAACAAAAATCTCTTGTTCTCAGTTCATCAAAATTAAACAAAACTTGATGTATATCCATGCAATTCAGTTGTCTAAATCATCACTGCAAGTAAGCTTTTTTTTTTTTTTTTAACAGGTAGAATTAGCGTTGCTTACAATGAAAGCAAAAATCTTTGCACTCTGATCCTGGGTTGCCGGTTTCACAGGATGGCGTCTCTTTTGTTTTTTCCTTTTTAAACTTTTCTGTCCCAGCAATATTTTTACACATTAGGACAGAAGTCCCAATGGTTTTCTAAATTACCATGTTGGTTTCTGAAAACTAGACAGTAAGCATGTTGGGAATTTATGTGTTGGTAGTTCAAAATTTGAGAGTATTATTTCTCCAAGCAAATCAGACAGTAAGACACGTCCCTATACTTAGGTAACTTTGAGCCAACATCAATAAGCATTTCCTTTGCAAGTAAATCCATGTTAGTATAAATGTTGAAAATAGGTAAATGAATTAATTACACTTTGTCCCCTAAACGTTTCGAGTCATAACACTTTACCAGCCCCATTTTTTAAAAAAAAAAAATGCATTTTGCCCTAATAACACATTCGAATATTTTCAACCGTTTATAGCACAGCACATTAAGGGGGCAAAATGTATTTTTTTTATGTCGAAGACGATAAAGTGGTGACACCCCAAACGTTTAGGGAGGGGGTGGAGGAGGGGGGAGGGGCAAAAGTGTTATTAATTTTTAATTAAATAATGTAATAATTTACTTTAAAAAGGAAGTGAGAAATTCGTCTAGGAGATCAATAAATGCTTAATCCAATGTCTATTCTTGTTATTGATTTTTAATTATGAATAGTGACATACTTTTACAAAAAAAAAAATGATTAGGCCCTTTTTTGCCCTTTAAATGCGAAAATACTCATTGCACTCAAAAGGTGAGAATCTCGAGACAGACTCGAGATTGGTGATGTAATGACTCCTCGTGAGATCTTTATTGAGTGAATTATGCTCCACTTTTTTCTTTTAACAATTATTATGATGTAAGCTGGGTTTTGCTTTTATCTTTGATGCCCAAAGAGCATTAGCCACCTCTCTCCCTTAGTCAACAGGCAGTCCAACCAATCCAACCCCATTGGAAGAACCACTTTAAAAAGCTAAAGCTGCTCTGTCCATCTTTATATACCAAACCACTCCCAAAGCCCAGCCCAGTTCAACTTGCATGTGGGTCCAATAGATCAGGTGGGCATATCTAAAACAGTGTATTGAAGATTGAATTGTAGCCGTCCGATCAGAACCTGAGTTGCAGGTATCTGCGAAGTTATGCGTAAGAAGGACCCAAGGTTTATGCATTATGGTATTGTACTTCCAGACACGTGCAGTGTTGACCTCATCATGAGCGCTGACCTTGTCAAACGTTCTTATTCTTAGGGGTCGGCTGCCTACAATCATAATAATGTTCTTTGGTTGTTGATCAATGATTGTATTGAGTACATAAAATTTCTCTGTCCAATGTGAGATGTTCCCCCTCAGATCGTGTTCCTTGTTCTCATTTTCACGGCATTAGCCGATCGAAGAAATCCTGGGTTGATACCAGTTACCAGAAGAAGGAATTCTGCCTTGAAAATAGGGGGAAAAAGATCAGAAAAGGTTTTAATCTAGTCGTGAAAATGGAGATTCTAAGGATGAGAAGTTCTTGGTTCGAACGCCTGATACATATTTTGATACGAGATAATGCAAGATAAGAATACGATTGCGACATCACTGTGCATGTGGTTAAATCGCACATTGTAAGTATCGAACATGCAAGTAAACAAGATTAGTACAATTTCATTATGATTGACAAGCCTTTTGGACTCTTTTATTTGCATGTATTGACGATTAATGGAATCCATCGTGCACCTTCAAAAGCATATGGCAATAACAAGAAAGGGAGTCTGGGGTGTCAGATTAGATGTATTGTCAGCTACCATGTTGATGAAAACATGTTTGCTGCGGCCAGGTAGTGTCAGGAATCAGGATCCCAGCTATATTATCATTCAAGGAATGAACAAGAGGACAAGCAAGTAAAAGATGTCTCTGTCTTGGTTAATTGACGATGAATGTGGAATGCATTCTCAATTCTCACGAGTGGTTCAACTGTTAATTTTCCTCCTCTACAAGCACTCCACGTAGGACGTGAATCTTTGTAGACGACTTACATACTACAGGTGCATCATGGTAATACTTTCTTGGGTTTTCGACCAATTTATCTCTATACTTTGAACCGTAGAGATTAGAGAGTATAGCATATCGCAAATTGGTGAATCATGATTAAAGAAAACCTATCTAAACTTGATGAAAGTTGCATGCTTCAATAAAAAAAAAAATGAAATGAATTATGAAATGAGTAATATCGTCCAACTTTAAGAGGAGATGCAATGAGCTATTGTGCCTTTCTGGCTATGGGAATCCAACAAGTGGAGCCACCTGATGATCCTTTTCAGCTCCATGTTTGGATGCTTTCTTCTTATGGATGGTCCTTGATTAACAGAATTTCTTTTCAATCAATCAAGTGAGTTGCTAAACCTTCTCTCCTCCCTCTTTTTGAGGCATTGGAGCCCAAAAGTAGTCAAATAATGGGGTAGGACAAATTGACCATAATCCTAATGAAGATATGCACTTAGTGGGTGGTACCCAAATGAGTAGGAAATCATTATATCTTCTACTACTTTTTCTGTTTTGAAGACCCAAAAATTCTTTCCTTTAGGCCTGAGGCTTCAAAAATTGTTTATCATTTTCCATTTCATGATTGGATGTTCCTCTGCATTATTGACCAACTACTGCTAAGGTAGATAGATTACACATTTTAAAGCATCTAAAATGCGAAATTCCAGCAATAATCCGATAGCTCATAGCAGGAGTTGGTTTCATCGCAGGGACATCAATCCTTTCATGTCACTTCCACGTAGAATCCTTGCATCAGTACTATGATAGATGCTGATCATTTCTTTCTTCCGTGACCTGATATTTGCAAGTTTAATTTTAGGATTTTAAGGGGTTGAGCTGTCTAATATCTCTGCTGGCAATTCTGATATGACTCCAAATTTGTCATTTGTCTACTAACCTCTACTTAAAAGCAAGGGAGCCATATTTCTGAATATTGATGTGATGGTCGTTCAATGAATCTTCTAAAGAGAGTTAACATAAACGGGATATGATCAAACTTGAATAACCAAACCATTTTCTATCAGCACTGCAATTCTTCGAAAATTCCATTTCCACTTGGTAATCGTCTGAAATAGATGGAAAAAGGTTATAGTATTGCATTTACAGTAAAGTCTAGAAAAAACAATGCAATGATTGCTTGGTAGGCAACACAATTTGCAGCCCTCTCCTCGAGCCTGTCAACGGGCCGGGTCTGGGCTGGAATTCATTTTCCAGACCTGGACCCGGCACACTATATCGATTCGGATTCGATCCGTTTATCCGACGGGTCTTTTACTCTATGTTCCGGATTCGGATCCGACGGGTCCTGGATCCGGATCCGGGTCTACCCGAAAAAAAACTAACAAAATTTATAATTCCTAACAAAAATGAGAAAAAAACATATATTTATAAACTAATTTCTAACTAATACAAAAAAAATCAAATAAGAAAAGAAATCAAATTAACCTTACTCAAATACATCACCCTAATCAAATTATATTGATTAGGATCCGGGTCCAATTATATTGATTACTCAAATACATCATCCTAATCAAATTATATTAATAAATATATATTTTTTAAATTATTAATCCATTTATATCCGGATACGGGTCCAATACGGATCGAAATACTATATTCCGTATTCGATCCATTTTTTTGTTTGATAAAACGGATCTGGATCCGAGTCCGGGTAACAGAATTAAATCCCTACCCATACCTGGATAAATTTGACGGATCCAGTCCAGGTCTAGACCCGACCGTTGACAGCCCTACCTCGAGGCCTATAATTCTTAAAGGCACAGATTCTTCGATTTTAGTTTCTGGTACCATTCCACAGCCTCCCAAGTTGGCTAAAAGTGGGGGGAAAAGAAGAACAAGAAGAAGAAACAAAAGACGCATTTCAAAAGGAAAAAATGCACTTCTCTGTCAATTGCTTTATTAATGAAAATCGGTATCTTTCCATCTATCATAAATTTACGAAGGATGTAGCTTCTTGGCAGTTGGCCCTCCAGATGAACTATGAGCTACATGTTAGAGCAATAGGAGAATCTATTCCTATTTTCAATTTTTGAAGAATTCCCCCTAAAACATGGGATTCCCTTCACACGACCTTTGCTTTTTATTCCTTTCTGTTAGTGCATATATCATCTTCAACCAAAAACAAAAATTCCTGCTACACCAAACATAGCAGTGATGGTAAATGGTAGCTTACTTGCTCCTCATACGTCTGTTAATCTGTGTTTTCACAAGCCAGATTCGCTATTGTGGGATGTGGGGCCTTTTTATTTATTTATTTATTGGGGGCGGGGGTGGGGAGGGTAGGGTTGGGTATGCATCAGCTAATGATTTACCAAAACCAGTCAACAGCAAAAGAAAATTCGAGTGCATAATCTAATAACTCCAAAGAAGCCAACTCTATGACACAGTAGTGGTTCCCATGAATGATGGATGTCATTGAAGCTTGAAAGGATCTTAACACATTGCTCTAATGATGTTTAATACTTTAACTAATCTTCAATGCTTCCAATCAGATATTAGCTTATTGCTGCCAAACGTGCTTTGGATTATTCATAAGAAAAGCAGGATTTCAACAAAGTGGAGAGCTTCTCTTTACTGAGTATAATTATGGTGGCCAAATTCGATTACCAAGAATGAGCCCTTTGATCTCTACATGCTTGTAATGAAAATCTTTGTAAATATACAATGATGTAACATAAGTCCTATTTATTCTTAATTAGGGCTTTTGCTATATAGCCTATCACTTTTCTAATTTCTTGCACCAAACAAAAAGCCTAGGTATGTCCAGTTAACAAGATTTGCCAAAAAACAAAAAAAAAAAAAAAAAAAAATCATATTTTGTTCTGCTTGCATCATAAACAAAATTCTCCTGAAAACACAATTTTCAATCACTTTTTTATTACATATATACATCACATCACAAAAAATACAACAACATTATTTCATAGTATAATTTTTCTTCAAATGATCTCCTATCCATTCGAACCAACTAGTTACTGATACTTTACTAGAAATTAGTTGTGCTTTTGTTCTACTTTGCTTGTTTGTTTGCTTTCCACAATATTATGGCCAAAGCAGTATCTTTATCACTACAATAAATTAAGTTCTCACAAGCCCCTTTAATTAGTGGAAAGAATCAACTGCATGACCAACATCACAAAAAAGTACGAGTAGGATAGAAACAAACAATAATTGCCAAACAAATCTAATGCTGAATCTATACAGTAATGACATCTTGTCACAATAGTAAATTCTGTGGCTGGTCTTCATTCACAATTATGGCAATCAAGATGCTTAATATGCGGCACTTGTTTAAGTGGTATTCAGATCACAGGAATAATTATTCAGCCTATGGATCATATAGTTCTAGCTAGAGACCTTGATGGATCATACAAAAATTGAGCTTACCTAAATTTTATGGCCGCCAGAACCCAAATTTAAGCCGGATTTTGCTCTTATTCACACAAGAATAAACTCTCTTTAGATATCCATTTAGTGATCCCAGAAGGTGCGCTTAAAAAACTTATAGGTGGCCATAGGCATGAAAAAAAACAAGCTGAAGCTTTAGATGGTGACTAACTTTTGATTCTTTCTTGAAAGTGAAGTAATTTGAATTTTTTTCCCCTTAAACATAAATTATTTTTAAGTTAAAATATGCTACAAAGCTTAGGTAAAAGCAAACAAAGTACCTTATTATAAACGGTCTATCTAATGAGTGCCCATAGGTCATTCGTTAGGACATATTGCAGGTGTTTTATTTTTAAAAATATAATATTAATTAGAGAAAGTAAATAAATACAAGGAAGGGTAAGCAAAAATAAATAAGGAAAGCATATGAATGCAAGGAAGGATAATAGTTGTTAGTTTGTATATATATATGATAGGTTAGATGAATACTATAAGTGTCTTAACGAGTGAACCTAGAGCACCCGTTAGAAAAACCCTATTATAAAATGAATAGACAGCTAAATAAGATTTATCTTACAAAATTAAGCATATGACTGGAATTTGCTGTAAAATCAAGAACATGGCCCTTTTCTGAAGAGAATGCATGTATACAGCAGAGCAAGAGAATGAGATGGTCCTCCATCAGCACATGGTAGTTGGTATGGTAGAGGCAGTCTCAAACGCACTTCCAAATTACTACTATACTTTGAGCTAATCAATTCAAGTATATTTGTGGTGATGGTTTAGACCAGAGGGGTGAGAGATGGTCAAAGAGATTGACATATAGCACATGGGATCTTACTACATGGTTTTTAGCTGGCTCAGGGTGAAGTTTTTTCCCACTAAACTTTGAACAAATAGGTTAAGCCTAGATAATTACCTGCTTCCTTTTCTAACATTGTCATAATCTTTCCACTTTATTAAATTGCAGAAGATCGAGCAACAAGAGTACAATAGAAACAAACAATTTGTAGAGAAAAGAAATGCCCAAATTCGTTTCACATTGACCGTTTCCAAATGCTAATGAATTTTGATTACTTTCAAGGAAACCAGCATAGAGTACCCAGCAGGCTGATGCCCGAATTTGGATTGGATTTCTGACAATCAACATTACATTTCAAACTGAATCTTGATTCTTGAATTTTAGAAAGTAAAAAATTAAAAGGTTTCAAGTTTCAGTCCCTGTCCTCTACCACTCCTTCAAAAAATACACATTCCAGAAAATATGGGTTTTGATTGTGAATTCAATATGCTGAATGGCAACTACTAACAAATGCTATTGTTGACCACCACATTTTCTTTGGTGATACTTGGAGTACTTCTAGTTTGTTTATCAGTACAAATTTGTAGTGCAATTTTGCCTGTATTGTCACGTAGAATATCATATTATCCCATGACATTTTTCATGAACGGGCATTTCTCTTCTGGTTAATTCAACTCTTCATTCTTCATCTACACCCAAATTTCTACTTTGATCTCTAAATTTTTTAAAATAAAATATTTTAATCCCTAAAATATAAATTTATCCCACTTAAGTAAAATCGTTGATGGAAATGAGACTCAGACAAAATTTTATACTTTAGAATCTAATTAAGTGGGAGAAATTTTATACTTTGAGTGAAAATTTAGAAATTGAAACTAATGCTTTTTCTTAGGTCTCTAATTTTATCTCTTTAGGAAAACATTACCACTTCAATCATTCCAGCACTCAAATATTTCCCAAAATTAAATTTCAATCTCAACTTGATCTTCTATTAGTTAGACCACAAGAGGGAATGCCATCAGCACCCGAGTACGAGGTGGTAAAGCAACTTGTGTAGTATTATACACATGACCTAGACTACTCAATCCATGACCTGTAAATAACTTAAGCTACACATAACCAAACAGGATAAGGCAACCGTAGAAGCCTGGGAACTCAGCAATTTTGCTGCCTGCTTTTTTTTGGTGAAAACAATATACTGCACAAAGCAACATTGGGATCCTTGTTCCAGACCTTTTTCCCCCCAAATACAAGCTCAAATTGGCAAGCAGATTCACACAAGATGGAGATATAGCAGTACATTAGCCATTAGGCAGAAAAGTTAAAGGAACAGGAAGAATTTATGATTAGATTTCTTAGTGAAAGTAAAAGTACCAGCATGCAGCTCACCATGCCTTTCCGTAAAGTGATGGTAACATTTCATGCACAATGGGCACATCCGGTCTACTTCAAATTACTCCTGCTTTCTCTTTGGTTTAATCAGAAGCATGTGGCATATTATCAACAGCCTAACTCTTGTCTTTTTGCAAATACTGAAATCTTCATGGTTCATACAAACTAATGTTGTGTTTCACCAGCCTTAGTCCTACAGTTTGGTTTACATATATACGTACGTTGATGATATCTTTAAGTATTCATGAAAATGATAATGAAAATAAAGATGATGATAAGAATTTTGCAACTGGCAATCGTATTCATGTACTGTCTCACTGACAAGGCGAAGGGATGCGTTGATCATTTGGTTCTGATACAGGAAATTTTAGATGATGTTAAGAATATCTATCGTTCTTTCTTGGTGTGTCAAGAATTCAGGGCGGATAAACTTTCCTGCCCATGGGCCATGGGAAGTGGAAATTACATTTTAGTTTAACTAGCAGGTCCAAATTATAGATATTTCCTTGTTGAGCAACAGCTAAAAGAAAAAAAAGACCAGACAACAAAGAGCTCTCGACAGGAGTATTCTTGAAAGCAAGAAAAATAGAAAGGTTTAACAAAAAAATGCTTGATAGTTCCATAGCCTCAGTACCCCTTTTTAGTTCAAAGCTCAGACCTTCGAGGACGGCTTTTTCCATAAAGAAATTACAAATAGTGAAACATTATAGGAACTTTGAAAAAAAGAAATTATATGTCCATTGTCCTTTGCATTGTAGGCAAAACGCCGCCTTGTGGCTGCTGGGATTCGAGCCCAGGTCTCTACGGCCACAACGTAGAATTCTAACCACTAAACTACAGCCACGGGATGGTCACAGTGCAAAACAATAAAATAATTAATCTAAGTAGTTATGCAATCCCTGTAATGGCATTATCATGCAGCAGTCCCCACTTAATTTGAAAATGCAATTTAGTAATCCGGACTCCTTAAAGTTTATGATCATACATTTGTACAATTGTATGTCTGTAACTGTCATCTCAGACAACTATTGAAAGAGTTGGATAATTACAGCTAACTATTAGTGGACCATAATAAAAGATTATCAGGTCAATCAATAAATTAGCTTTTTCAAATGAAACTTAAATTGCACAACTTCACGGGGAAAAAATGATTGAAGATCAACTACTAAACTTGCTATTCCTGAAATTTTGGGCATCAAGGTCTAGTTTCATAGAATTTTGAAAACTGCTAAAAAAAGTAAGAACTAAGTAACAAAACATTCTCTCTCTTCTGCTGACAAGTCCAAGAATCGATTCTTGGGCTTTCCAGTCAAAGGGGGGTGGAAAAGGGAAATGGGAAGAGGGGAGCAAAGCCGGTCAACATTTTTAATCCCTTCAAATGATGAAGGCTCTAAAAGTGAAAAACCAAAATTTGGCAATTAAATAGGAACACAGTTTAAGAGACTTTAAAAAAAAGTCTAAATTTTTAGAATGCAGACTAAGGGATCAAATATCTTAACCTATAGTCAAGTAAACTTTTAAATCTCTCTTAGTGATCAATTGCTCTAGGAATACAGTTTAAGTGGCTTGCAAAAAAGACTAGAGCCAATGCAAGATGGTGCCATTGAGCAGTGTCACAGAACAGCTGTATGTAATTAGCAACGTCAAAATGTTAGGCATTAAAGATGTCTCACTCACAGTACCTAATAGCAATAAGCAGGACAGAAGAATTCGGTTTAATAGTCCCACTTGACAATTGACCTGCAAACCACTAGCTTTGGGTTGGTGGTGGCCACCAACCCAGTCACCGCCAAACTCTTTAGGTTTGGTGAAGGTTTAATGGGACGGGAGATCAAAATTTTAAATCTTTTCCACTGGTTCAACTTTGGATTGATGGCCACCATTAAGCCAGCCGCCACCAAAACCTTTAGGTTTGGTGAAGGCTTAATGAAATAAAAAGTCAAGATTTCAAATCTTTTTCACTTGCTCTTTGTAGATTGAGTTCCACCTCTCCTAAATAAATTAAGATAGAATAAAATATAAGTAAAATGATAATAACCAAAAAAAGGACAATTGACCTGCACAAATCATGCCTAAGGTCCCCCATTCGCATCCCAACGCCGTTCAATATTTGCGGATTTGATTATTTGACCGTGAAATCTGGATGCTATCTGTAATTGGTGTTGGCCGAGTACATTAACTCATGCTTGGAAAGCGTCACCTCATTCTCCATTATCTCTACAAATCAACAACTTCAAAGACAAGACCCAATCCTACATATGCCCAACCAAACACCTGTCCTTGCATGTTTTTCTCCTTTTCACGACTCTCTTGATCCGACTCACCCACCTCGACAACACAAACGTTAGCGAAAACCAACAGAGATAGAGAACCACATCCTCCGCCTTCCACTGTAATGAACATAATAGGCACACGCCACGCCACGCTCCCGATGAGGCAACCAAGAAACGACTACATTGCTCCCAAGAAGCCCCGGCTCCCAGGCACATTCAGAAATGCAGAACGAGAAAGAGTGAAGGATTGTACTGTTAGAAGGTGACCTAGTTACAGGCCGCCAAAGAATAGACGCAGCATCATTGATATAATGTTCACTTCCGCTACGAGACTAGTTCTTAGGCCCAGATTAGATTAACGTAAATACAGAGAAGAACAAAGCAAATGCCGAAAAACATATAAACTACACAAAAACTAAACCAACCACAAGCACAAACCCACTCCCAAGTCCGTTGAATAAAAACTAAATAGCGTTTAGAATTGAAGGATAACTAAAGACCATAGCCAACAAACACTTCCATATTTGCAACTGAATCGCCCTCTGCATGATGCAGTCCTGAGCGACATTAAACATATATGTAACCAGGCATCATTCAGCAAAAACAACCAAAAACAACACATAACCAGATACAATCTTTCTGAAATAACACAAACCAAACAACACCAGAGTGATAGAATGAGTCCCAAAGACTCAGAAATATGCAGACTAGATGACATCAGAGTCAAACTAGGAAATACTCTTACATATGCCTGGAGGAACAATAGGCACATGTTTTATTTTATTCTAGATGACATCAGAGACAAACTAGGAAATACTCTTGCATATGCCTGGAGAACAATAGGCACATGTTTTATTTTATTCTAGTAGTATATTCTTATAAATGAAAACCCCAATGCTACTCCTTTTCTTCTTCCTCGTCCTCTTTCCAGCAGCATTTCAGAATTGACCTAGGAGATCCACAGGCCACAGTCTTGACAAACTTCTGGTACACAACAGAATTGTCAGATCCCAGCTCTTCATGGCACTTCTCACCAAGATGGTAACCCTTTAGATCCAAAGAGCATGTCAGTTCAAGTAACTTCGGAGACAGATCAGCATGAACGGCGATGGAAAACTCGCTTGGCTCAAAACAAGCCAACACCCTGTCAATCAGGGGTCCAAGATTCACAACTTTCAGTTCGTATCCAGCAGCTTCGAAACTTGCATAGCTGAAACCATCTTCTGGCGTAACATGAATTGTAGATATGGCATCCCCTTCAATAGAGTTCATGGAATAACCACATGGATCAAACTCAAAGTCACATATCTCAGACTCTGGGAGAATCTTCCGTATTCCTGATTGTACTGTCATCAGAGCTGCAGAACTTGACTGACTCCTGTAAAAGACAGAAGCCATCTCCCTGTCCAAACCAGTCATACACATTTCTAGTGTATAAACAGGATCAGAGGATTGCTCTGATCCAGCAGAGGCATAGTAAACATGCCATTTCTGTGGCTGACCAGAATCGCCCATAACAAATGCCTTGCTTCCTGACCCAAGCTTCCCAAAATAGCTATCAAGGAGGGCAACTTCCTCAGAGAAGCTGCGATGAGGAAATGATTGTGCCCCAGGGAATATGAAGCTCCCACGTGTATACTTCACAGCTCTCACAGTAAGAGAGAGAGATTCAGCTAACTTCAGGATGGGAGGAATCGAGAAAAGTAACTTCGTCGTCCCACAAGTTTTGATAATTATCTTGTAAGGATGAACAAAGAGGCTTGATTCAGAGAGGACATAGGAGTCCAGATACTTGTTTGACAGGGTAGAAACAATAGTGCACTCAGCTGGTTCAAGGATCTCATCCAACTGAGTTTTGGTAAGGCTCCTAAGACCCTTACCCTCAGGGTCAGCAAAGATGCTTGGTTCAAAGAACGAAATTTCAAGCCTTTTTTCATAACCTTCGAAACCAATTGCAGAGACTGGCAATGCCATTTTGATTGAGGAAGTGGTCGTAAAAACAGGTAGAGAAGACAAGAAAGAGGAGGAATATTGAAGAAAAGGAGCACGGGGATTAAAATAAAAACTAAAACTAATATAATTTTTGAGCTTTTATCACGTCAAGAGACGTGACCAGAAGACCAGCTTGGGGATATCAGGATGGTTTGCGAGCGCACTGCACAGGAAGGGAAAAAGAAAAAACCAGTCAAACATGTGCTAGATTCAAAATTCTTAGCCATCAAAAATGCTAAGAACATGGAAGTATCACAGTTAAATGTAAAGAAAAAACTTACGTTGGAGTATGCAGCTGATCTGAACTTCTTGATTCCTCCGTTTGGTCGAATGTCTTCAATGCTGTATCCAAGGGGAGCTTCGTAGAATAAGGATTTACTACTACTAGACTTCTTCTTCCCACCTTTAGACTCCATTAGATCATTCAGTCTTTCCTGTTCAATCACCAAGTAGTGGGATCAGACACAATTTACAAGCACACGGGAGTAAAATGAGCACTATAACTAGGAACCAGGAGAGAGAGAGAGCGAAAGTATGTATTCCAAAGATTTTAACAACGATATCAATGTGTTACAACATAATAACTATAAGAAAGCTCATTCTTTTGAAGCACACTAGATTAGGACAAGATGGCTACGGCATCACCCACAAGTTGCTCTATTTGATGCGAATGCAAATGGATCCTAAACACAGTCACTTAGATGATAAAATTCCAAATGTATAATCAAACAGAAGACCCAAACACCTATTATTCCATAATAGAGTGACAGCCGAATAAAGACAGATCCAAACGCAGTGAACAATACACTTGAAAAATACACATAACCAGTCACAGGAATGTGCATAAACATATTCGGGAGAGCATCACAATCTTGACAAGTATAACATGCATTGGCAAAGCAACAAAACATTGACAACTGGAACATACATCGCTGCAAAAATCGTACTAACTCATATGGGCTCATAATTAGCTCTTTAGCAATTAAGAATAAATTAAGACAAAGCTTGTGCAACACACAAAAGTTTGGCACAAAATAAGGCCTGAATATACAGAAAGGCCATTGAATTAATTTCTCAATATCCAATACACGGCCCAAAGATTACATCCGAGAACAATAAATCTTTTTTTTAATGTAATACCTATTTATCAAGAAAATTGCACACAACCGACAGGAAATTCAGGAGGATAAAACAGAACCCTAGATTCAACCCCGCAGAAGAAAGATCATACCTTTATAATGCTAAAAATCTTAATTCATCCCCCACAAAAAGATTTTCAACATCCACGTTCCAGAATGGAATTCCAATCCCTCAGATTACCCAAAAAAACCCCCAAAAATAAGGAATACAAATATGCTCATTATTACATCAAGATTTAGCGTTAAAATCAATTTAAAAAAGAAAAAAGAGAACCTCAGAAAAGTATACATCGACAACATCACAACAAAACAACCAGGAAAAAGATTTTATGAACTAGAAAAAGAAACCATTACTTACAATCAAATTATTAAAGTTTGTCTAACCAGTCCAACAACAGCTACGGAACTCCAATTTCACTCAACGTCCGAAGGATCCAAAAAACCTGCAAAAGAACAAGAAGAATAAGAAGAGCGAAACAACAAATCAGAATGATATACTCCGATTAGATTAAACAAAAAGGAAGAAGATAAGATTCCACGGAATTCGATGACGCACTTAACCCTAATTAAGTTGTTCGATCTTATCGCCAACACGAGAGAATTGTCCGCCGGTTGTTGTGATTGGTGAAGAAAATAAGCAGCCTAGAAATTTATGTAAGCGTGAGCGTTCGGGAGAGGGCTATAAAGGGGGCATTTATAGTGCGGCTCGTGGCCCTTTTGAGGTACTCGCTCATTCATGTGAAGTTACATCTTTGTCCTTGGAAAATTGTGGCTATCTTTTTATACTTCCTTTTTGCCCATTTTGGGTTGAGAAAAATTAGACGATGAGAATTGAAGGATAAGGGTTTGGCATAAATGCTTTCCCATGAAAGAAGTTTCCAGCCTTTGCTAAGCTTTCAAGCTTTTTATTTGTGTACACGTACTCGTAAAGTGCATCACGTTTTTTGGGGGGGTTTTTTTAATTTTATTTTTTTATTATTTTGCTTTCTCAAGCACAAAAGACAAGAGTGTAACTTTTTAGTTGTTTGGGTATTTAATTATGCTAACAATGGGTAAGATTAATTTCTATAAAAGCAGACTTGGCCATTAACCATTTCATGTCCTCGTTCAATAAGTGACACTAAACTAGGGAAAACTTTGTTCGCACTCTATGCTTTTGTTGTTGTTATGTGAATCTTATCCTTTTATCAAAGTGTATCCCTGCATTTGTCAAGGTAACTCCAAGAAAACTATGAATATATGAATATTTGGAAATTAGATGCACAGCAAAAACTTATAATTATTTTCTATCTACCATTGAATAATAATGTAAAAAGACAATCTATATGTTTTTTGTTATGTATCTTTCTTTTAGTTGTTTTTTTTTTATATAAATAGAAGAGATGTGAGATTTAAGAAGTGATGAGGAATAAAAGATTTGAATCTAAAATCTCTAATTTTCAGAGTCTCAATCTTTGCAATAACTTTCTCGGCATTTTTTGTTATGTACATTTAAGATCATAGAAAAATTAATAAATTGTACTCTTTGTTTTTCTTTAAATTTCTCTATTTATGCATTGTAGTATACTTGTATGTTAGTACATATTTTTTAATTTGAATCTCTAGAAAAGCCAAAAATAAAAGATTGTAATATATCATTTTTTGAGGATTTCATGGCTTGTCAAGACCTTTTCAAAATGTTGAAATAGGTTTTTCCAGTACAATAGCCACCAGGCCGGGATTTAAATCCTTCCTTAAGTGTAGGTTGGGAAAGGATTTGTAACTGCATTCCCAATTCAGTACATCTTGACACTTTCTACCGGTGAGTGCAATTATACGTGTTTGATTCGATAGTGATTCAGTTTACACAGGCTCGTCTTTGGTTTCCTTTTGCATAATTTAGGAACAGGTCTAGATTGTTGCGATTAGAAGGGGAGAAAAAAAGAAGGGAAAAATGGATACGGGTAGGGGTGGAGCTGATTCAAGCTACTCGACTCGAGCTTGATATGTACTCGATCAGAAGCTCGAGCTCGAACTCGCTTCATCGAGCTCGAGCTCGATCTCGAGCTGCTCGTTAGAGCTATCGAGTCGAGCTCGAGCTCAGAAATTTGATACTCGACGAGCTCGACGAGCTCTATCGAGTATCACATAAAAAAATTAAAAAAAATTATATATAAAATTACTAATATAGGTAAATAAATTCTGAGAAATTACCGGTGAGTACCCTTATCGAGTCGAGCTCGAGCTTTTTAAGGACTCGATCGAGCTCGAGCTCGAGTATAATTATATTATAGCCGAGTCGAGCTCGAGTATAGCGGTACTCGAGCTCGACTCGGCTCGAATACACCCCTAGATACGGGTACCGGTGAATTATACCAAAAAAGAAGGGAAAAAAGAAAAAAAGAACTTTCCAAGTTTTGTTTGTTGAAAAAACTCCTTCAGATGAGATAAGAGCCTCATTTGACCAGGCTCCAACTGGACGGGTGACTCACCATAATGAGATGAACGGTCCTGGTACTTTAAAAAATCATACCAATCCCCCGTCTGTGATGACAGGTTGCTATAACAGAGAAGGAAGGTCAATCCCACACCAAAAGACAAAAATGAGATTCGAATGGTCAAGCTGGCTTTTCCCCCGATATGAGTGGTCCTCCAGCCGCTGTGAACGAACAATAATACTGATGATGATAAGATGCTCAAAGTTTGGTGGGGAGATTTATGATAATTGGATACACACACATCGGTAGACCCATCTGTTCCACGATCCACACGTCTTTGCGCTGCGGACATTTTTGAATTTCTGTGTTTCCTGGTTCATTCTTGTAGAGTGGCAAAATGGGATTCCTTTATCTTCCAAGAAAATATGAACTATATATATGAATTAGTTTTTTATATATACTTACAGTGTATATATACTTTTATCATTAAATGCTTAACGCATAATTTGAAATCTAAATTTCATATACGTATCATACATTTAATCGTGAGATTTAAAATATATAAGTATAATATTAGTACGAGTGTATGGATAGAATATTATTTGAAATATTGTATGAAATAATTACTGTAACATTGTTTATAACATGATGTATTTAAAATAAAAAAAAACTGTTGGAAGATGAATAAAAGTGATTGAAAAACATATTTTTTATACAAACACAAATATTATTTCAAGTAATACATATCCAAACACACCATTATAAGTGTAATACTTTACATTCTTGAGGAAAAAAAATTATAAGCGTAATACTTTACAATCGTTTTTATGTATAATAGAAATATGATTAAAAAATATATTTGGGTATTTCGACAAATTTTATTCCTTTTTTTATATTTGATATAATTACAAGTATCTTACATAATGGTAAACATTTATAACTAATAATGCACAATAAACCAAATAAAGACTACATGCCGTTAGAATAAATTCGCTGAGATTTGAACCTGAAACTTTAATTGTATAGTCATAACTCATATATTCATTAAGAATAACTGTAGTTACCTTTTTGGCTGAAGATTGCTATGCTATACAGGTTGGCACACTCCCATAAAGTCTAAAGCAAAGACAAGAAGAAGTTAGCAATTTACTTGGAACTTTCCCTTTTTCACAATTATTGTAATGTTCGAGTTTGTAACTTAGCCAGCCAAAGTCTTCCAAAGAAAGATTTCTTCTCTACGTCTTTGTTCACTGCATCATAGAGCTTTCTGTTCTTTATCAGCGCTGTGACGATGAATCCACTCATCGATTTCTAAGCACGTGACTGCCCGCCTGTGTTGTTGTTGTTGTTGTTGTTGTTGTTTTTTTTTTTTTTTTTCCTTTTTTGTCTTTTCATTTAGACTTTTTTTTGGAAGAGACGGAAGCAGGTGAATGCAAGAATTCTTCACCAGAAATAGCTCCAAAGGTGAATGATAGAATTCTGGGCCGGAAATTTGTCTAATCAATTTGACAAATAGGAAGAAGATATTGAAAGATGAATCAAATTACTGGATAGTCGAATCGAGCTCGATTTAGTCAGAATTTGTTTGGAGTCTATTCACTAACTAATTAAACCAAATTTGAAGAAGCATGTCTTTGTTATCAGGAGTTTTACTCCATCAAGTAATCTTGGAGCGTCTCTCAATCTCCAAAACCACGTGTTAGTAGGTTTCTACGTTTTTTTTTTTTTTTTTTGTCGACACAGGGGGCGTCCGGGTCAATTTTTACGGGGCCCGACTAATCCCCTGCAGCCCGGGTCCGGTGCCTCAACTCAACCCTAGCACGACTCTAGGGGATAACGTGCTTTAAAATCAAGAGTAATTCAACGTAGAGTCTCAAGGGGGAAACTCCAGTCTTTTTCCAAACTTTGGGCCATTTTTTAACAGTGAAGAAAGAAAAAGGGCTTGGCCCCTTTCTTTGGTTTGACAGGAACCAACGAAGTCAAATGAAGGAGCTGGAGCTGGACTTTTGAATTGCCTTGCATGGTGCTTCAATTTGGATTTCACAAAGTCGATTGAAAAGAGCCCATAAATTTCCAAAATTATGCAAATATTCGGCCGTTTAGGCCCCGTGTGTGCGCGCACGCGCGTATTTTTTTTTCTTTTTGATATAATAATAGGCTATTTGGGAGTCCAGTGCTTTTGTTAAAAAAATAATAATTTTTAGGCAATAAAAGTATTTTTGAAATGTTTGATAAATATAATTTTATATATTTAGAAGTAGAACTTATAATGTCAAAAGCAAATTTAGCAAAAGACCGGACTCGTTGCTTTGAGCATAACTTAACTTTTTTGTTTTAAAAAATTAAACGTCAATTTTGATCGTTAACTATGAATTAGATAAAGAGATGAATACGTTTCAAAGATTCAAAATCACATATTATCCAACACACTAATACATTTTTTATAAGCTACCACAACTTCAAATCAACACTAATTAGTTTCTACCTGTACCTTAAGCAGAAAGAAGTTATGGAATCAGCTAAAGCTAATTCTAGATAGATTTTAGGTCAATTTTTTTGGCTATTAAAAATTATAAATCTCAATGCAAAAGCAAATAAGACTATAAAAGAAAATATGATTGTATCAATTAAAGAATTATTGTTGTTGTTGTTATTATTATTATTAGTTGAGGTGTTTGTTGAGTAAGAAGAAAACGTCACTCTTTTCCGTTTTAATTTTTTCTTGAAATTATTATTATTCATAACCAAATCCATGCCTAAAATAAGAACATAGCCCTATGACTTTGAGGCCACTTCTGCAAAATCAACACATTTGGCAGCAAACCATTCAAGTCTGCTCTTGATTCTAGAATGCGGGGTTTTCCAGTAACAGAACTAGAATAATTCAGCCATAAAACTAAATGTTAAATTTTCAGTAAAATGCAAGTTGCCGTTTGTAAAGGGACAAGATCGTTTCTTACCAACATACTTTCTCCCCAGCTACTAAACAACGGTGGCATTAATTAAAAAAAAAAGATATTGATACAAACATATACTCCACCACATCTTATGAGATGCTATTTTTGTTGCTAGTAGTAAGCACTCATTACTCAATAATGAATTTCTTACTTTTGAGGGAACACTAGGACTTCTTTCTTTCTTTTTTTCTTTTTTTGTAATGAATCAATTTTAAGCAATGCAAAAAATGAGGTGCAATAGGAAAAGAACAAAAGCAGTTGAGCAACAAATTTGACTGGAATTGGGAGTTAGATTATTAGTTACCTGGTGGCCTCAAGAGTTGCCGACTTTTAAGGTTTACCTGGGATTAAGGGTTGGTGATTTAATTCTGATTTCTTCTGTTGAAAGAAATTTGACTGGAAAAGTTTTACCAAGGGTTTGACTACTAATAGTGGCGAGTTAGACTTTAAGTATATTATTAGTACAATTTAATACGCTCCTTTTGTGGCCTTGGCACTGGCAGCGTTTTCTGGAACCACGACGGTGATCATTTGCCTGCTTTCTGTCACAGTCAGTATAGGTCAATGGCACAGCAAGGGAGGGGCTGTTCACGGCGGGCAGGAGAAAGGAAACCTACCTATGCAAAATTCAGGTGGCTTGACATTTCGAGGGCTGCAAATGCTTTCGATAAATGGCTCGACTTAGCTCAATGTTGATCGAGATTGGCCAACATAATTAGAGGTATAAACGAATCTAATTAAACCAAACACCGTAGTATTCAAACTTATTTTATTATTTTAATAAATTTAAAATTTTGTTCAAATTTGATTTATTTAGTTGCCGAGCCTTTCTTGAACGAATTTTTTTTATCGAATTTGTTCAAAAAGTTGTTAAAATTTGCCTTGATTGGTTAGCGAATCAAACTCAAACGAATTTTTATGAAACCAAACTCGATTTGAGTATTGAATAGATTGATTCATCTTTCAGCTCTAAATTCGATTAATTGCTTGAATCGACTTCGAATCCAAAGATACTTGACTCACAAAGCCTGTCTAGTCTAGTATTTTATTTTTGAATTTATTATAGTAAAATGTTTATCTCATTCATTTTAGAATATTGTATAGTTCATAATTTTTTTTTATTCGAATTCAACTAGGCTTGAATTCAAACTAGATTAAGCTGAAATTACTTAAGTTCGAGTTTAAACTCGATGTCTAGCATGATAAATTTCAATCAAACTCGGTTGAATTTCCAAAACTCGACTTGATAACTGCTGTAGAACTTAGAACCGAGCAGCACACGAGGTACCTCGAAGCTCTCCTGTCCAAAAGCATGTAACATAGGAGGCAAGGTGGCCAAAACATCTCATGGCCAAAGTCCAATGATTAGTCGGTCTATAATTTTTTGGCCAACTGGAAATGTAACCTATAGATTTAGGATGTCGTTCAAATCTCAAAGTGGGGCTGACGCCACTGTTTTATGATTTTGAAGTTTAAAGAATCAGCCTGTGTAGACTTCCCTGTTAAGATTTGGACATTAGCATTTCAGCCGGCTCTTGATGTAGCCTTCTGCTAACATAACAGCACTACTTGTTGGAAATAAGTTAATTTCCATTCGGCTAGAAATCATATTTTATCAACATATCCTGTCATCAATTGCATCATTTGTCGATGCTCAAATGAACTTCACCAAACAGAAAATCTTTACATCCTTATTCGTCCTCAGGTCACCACTTTTGCAGTAGTTTCATTCTTCAGATTTTCCTATTCCTTCTGCAGAATGCCCTGAAATACTGTTTTTATAGCGACAAATGATGATCCAATTTTGGTTTCTAATTTGGCTAAGCATCGGACTAAGCTGGGGTGATCAATACTATGATGAAACATTATGTTCTTCAGGTGTTAATCTTCCGGGAACGAGGTACACCTGCAGTTCTTCGCCTCAAGAATGCCAAACTTTCTTGGTATACAGGGCAGACGAAAAGTTTCAGACTATTGCAAATATCTCCAGCTTGTTTAACGTGACGCCTGAAGAATTACTTGCCAAGAACAATGCGATCTCATCTTCGTCTCAGATTCTTGAGCCAGGCATGGAGGTCCTAGTTCCCATTGTTTGTTCATGCATCGAGCAATTTTATGAGGCAAATGTCAACTACATTTTTCCAGGGAGCATGACGTTAGTAAATGTTTCTTGTGGAGTATTTGAAGGTTTGCTGAAATCAATTACCTTGATTGAAGCAAATCCCTCAGCAAATACAACTCTCCAGGTTGGTTCAATGCTTCAGATTCCTCTGAAATGTGCCTGTCCTGAAAAACTCTCTAGCAATGTAGGGGTGAGATATCTTGTTACCTACCCATTTATCGAAAATGACAATCCTAATAAAGTGAGCAAAAAGTTCAGCATTCCTGTTGGTGATCTATTGGAAGCTAACCATTTGGATCCTTTAGCCACTGTTTATCCACAAACAACTATTCTAGTACCCCTAAAATCAGAACCATCAATTATTTACGATGTTCCAGCTTCCGAACCTCCAAATTCTCCAGGCTTTGTCCCCACAGAACCCGTAAGAAGACGCAACAAAAGCACACAACTGAAGAGAGTGTACATTTCAGTTTCAGTTGTTGGCTTTGTTCTGGTTCTTGTGACTTTGATTGCTTGTGGTTTATATGTTAAAGCCTTAAAGAAATGCAAGGCCGAAAATTTAAATTCTTTTGCACGCAGAAGCCCCATGACCTCATGTTCGACGCCGAGGAGTTCACAATTATCTGGTCCAACACCAGCTAAAAGCTCAAACGCTTCATGTTTGTCTCCTGATTTGCTTGAAAGCATCAGGTATTCACTGGGCAACTATAGTGTAGAAGAGCTCAAGAAAGCTACAAATGATTTCAGTGAAGAAACTAGACTAATGGACGATGTTTACAAGGGGATCGTCGATGATTCTGAAATACTGATCAAACGAACAAGATTCGAGGACACAAGGCAAGTTATCGAAATCCATTCAAAAATTAACCATGTTAACATAGTTAAACTCCATGGCGTTTGTTATGGTGAAAATGACTTCTCTTGGTCTTATCTGGTGTTCGAGTTTCCGGGTAAAGGTAGTTTAAGAAGGTGTTTATCTAGCTCAGATCCATCTCTTAGGTGGAACCGCCGTACGCAAATAGCCTTTGATGTTGCAACAGGGCTACATTATTTACATTACTGTATGGTTCCTCCCTACACTCACATGCATGTAAATAGCAAAAATATTTTTCTAACGCGAAGTTGGAGGGCGAAAATTGCTGTATATGGGGGAAGTATGCCGCCAATTGGATCCTCAAATGATCATGAAAGCATAACCAGCACTGGAGGGTGGGGTGTCTCATCAGAACATCTTGTTCATGGTTCAGTATCTGAAAATGAGGATATCTTTGCATTTGGGATTGTTTTACTTGAACTTATCTCAGCAAAGGAGGATTTGGATGGACAGTCATTGATTGAATCAACTGCATTTTTAGGAGGGGGTGCCAGTGATCAAGGAGGATGTTTTAATCACTTGAGGAATTTTGTGGATCCAAATCTAAAGGAAGAGTACCCTCTGGCAGAAGCACTGTGTCTTGCTGTTTTAGCTAAAGCTTGTATTGAAGATGATCCACCACACAGACCATCTATGGATGATATCCTTAAAGTCCTTGCCAGAATGGTTTAAAATTGTGTATAAGCAAATACAAATGAAACATCAACAAATTTTACAGTACTAAGGCATTTATTTATTACATGTCTTTTGTCTTCGTTTTTCTGATTTCTGTAAGCTTGAAATCTTTCTTAAGCTTTTTGTAAGAGAAAAAAAGGAAAGAAAATGGAAGGGGCAAACCCCCTAGAACAAATACTGCAAAAAGGTTCATCTATCAGCACGTGTAACCATGTCTAGTGCTGTACATGTATTCCAGTCTAAACAATGGACTAAGAATGTCTAGTGCTGTAAACAGATCAAAATTCTCCCTAATCTTCTTCCACCCATCCAAAATCCCTAGCAGATTCTTCAAAATTTGTTCACAAACATACTCAGCTGGATAAAGCAAACCTTATAATACGTCATTTCTGAACTTCCACATTTAATACACAGAGGTAGCTAAAGCAAGTATTGTCGCCATCCCTACAAATAAATTTTGTGAATAATGCTCAACAAAAATTTCAAATCTTGCACCTATCCACCTTCTTCCAGACCGAAGGACAGAATGAACAGGAGATGAGCAAGGGATTTCAAGATTCGTCTTTAGCTGCACAAACACATAGGACTAACTCCAAGTCCCCAAGCATTGAGTAGACCCTTATGGCCAATACTTCACTTGGGTAGATCCAGTTTTCATAGATCCAATGATACAGATTATGCCACATCACTTGGTGAGATGGTGTGATACAATCTGAGTCATTGGGTCTTTGAAGATCGATCTACCCAAGTGTGAGCCATACCTTATTAGTTAACCTCTTCCTACAAAACGATATTGTAAATGCATACTGTGGAGGCCAATTGTGGATTTGTCCACCTCGACAACCCCGCACCTTGAGGATGTTAGGATGGTACCGGGAGGGGCCTCCCCAGGATTCGAACCCCGCACCTTTAAGGATGTTAGGATTGAAGTCCTGGTGAGGCCCCTCCCGGTACCATCCTAACATCCTCAAGGTGCGGGGTTGTCGAGGTGGACAAATCCACAATTGGCCTCCACACATACATTATTAGAGCAACATTTTTCACACAAGAAAACTCAGTGCCGAGTAATAGAAGTTTGACCAAGCTGCAACTGTAGTAGCTCAATGGGTACCAGGACTTCAATCCTAACATCCTTAAAGGTGCGGGGTTCGAATCCTGGGGAAGCCCCTCCCAGTACCATCCTAACATCCTCAAGGTGCGGGGTTGCCGAGGTGGACAAATCCACAATTGGCCTCCACACATACATTATTAGAGCAACATTTTTCACACAAGAAAACTTAGTGCCGAGTAATAGAAGTTTGACCAAGCTGCAACTGTATTATAGCCAACTTAGCAGTATATACTCCTCTTGCAATTTCCTACCACCACTTCCTCTGAGCCTCATCATTTTTTACCAACATCAACAGCCCAAAAACTCCACTTTTTAACAAATAAATATGCTCCCATTTAATACCAAGAGTTTCATTCTTATGGAAAATATCTTAAATATGCCTTGTGTTTAAGACCTTATTCCAGTTCACTAAGTCCAGTCCTTCCCGGGGATTGCAGACCTCTTCCCAAAGATGCTCCAGCTAACTCAATTGAATTATTGACCCAAAAAAAAAGCTCAATTGAATTGGTGGAGTTGCTCTCTTTTTTTCTCGGCCAATCATCAACTTACCCTATTTTTCTTTGTCAATCATGAACTTCTATTCTATTCCTACTCTAACTTAATATTAGGAAAGAGTCTAATTGGATCAAAGAGAGAGCGTTAAAAAAAGTGGTTCTCACCTCTAAACCAAATGGGCGTACTAGTGCTTGAATTGGTGGAGTTGCTGTCTCTCTCGATTTTTTTTCCTAATAGTCAAACTTCTATCCTACTCCTACTATGACCTATATTAGGAAAGGGTCTAATTAGACCAAGGAGGGCTAGAGATAGTTGTTCCCGCCTTTAACCTACAATCAGACTTGCACCTTATGCTTCATCTAGTAGCCAACTTCTAATTATCTTAATTTTTGCTTAACACCTAAACCACATAAACTTTTATTAAAAAAAAAAAAGGTTCTTGTTTAGTCTTGTTTAAACCATTGGCATGCAAGTTCTGCACTTCTAGATTACAAGGAATTTGAAAGCTTAATCAGGTTCACTAACACCTTGTGTTTTACGTCACATCTGTAAATTATACACATTTGAATACAAAAAGTACTTCCAACCCCTTTGTTTTTGTTTTTTTTCGCTGTGATAATGTTGAGTTTCACTTCTGTCTCTATGATTATACCGCAGCACACCACTTTGTAACAATCATACAAAGAAATTGAGTTGTTTTTCGTTTATAATAACTGAGGAGAGATCCATTTGCCGACATATCATCTTTGCAAGCTTGTCCAGTGGACCATCGTCTTCTACTGTCATAGTGCTTTCCAATGACGGGTCCATAGACTGTAGGTTATGACTGTATTTTGCGGTGTGGAAGTTCAGACAAATGCATATTCAAGAGCAACAAAAATATATACTAAAACATCATACACAAATATGTGGGTATGGATCAATAAGAAGTTTCATTTTGTTTAAACCTCAAATGAAACAATTTCAACCATCAAACTCGTTCTACCATATCTGTGGAGCCTCTGCAGAATGCAGTAGAACTTCTTCACAAGTAATTTTATTGAAACTGCAAGTTGCCATATTGGAGGGACCGTGCAAGATCATCTACTGACCAAACGACCATATCCCTAGATATGATTAAATACATTAAATCTACAACTCAGAAGATGCAGGCATCTTTTTTGGCAAGTTGCATCAGATTGAGCATTGACCCCATGCTTGCATCGAACGCTGAAATATGCACACATTATCTACTCTACAAAAATGTCTAATCCCGCTGGTCATTTGCTTTTTTCTAGGCTTGAACTTCAAGGATGAGAAAGCAGATAAGGTGAAAGATAAAAACCAGGAGCAGTTTTATTAAGCTGATGTCTGATACCAGGAATGGTCCAAGGCGGCACTTCTGCATGGCCAATGTGCTTAACTTTGATTGCTTAAAAGTTACTTAATTAGTCGCTGTCTCTTGACATGAGATCATGAAATATTAATTATTTTCAACAAAATTACAAATTTTCTCACATTGTCTGACTTTCTTGATCATGCGAAGAGATGAAAGATCCTTATATTTTATTTTACACTTGACTACAGAGAGATAATGGGAAGATTGTTGTTGCAACGAAAGGTAAGTGAGATTAAAAATCCAATCAATTCCCTTTCCAAAATCCTAGCTCCAGGGCCCATTGTCTTGTTTGGTGTTTTTTTTTTCCATCTTTCACGCGGATCAAAGAAAGTAGGGTGAAATTCAAAGGGAAAAATTTTTTTTCCCTTCATTTGGTAGTATTTCCTTAGTGCTTAAGCATCGTATGCAGGAAGGACATCGAACACAACAAATATTACATTTAGGATTAATTGCACTTTGCATCCCTCAAGTATTTTTAAGTTGGATTTTGCATCCTAAACTTTCAATCTCAGCACTCAGCTATCTTCAACTTTTAACTTTTGGCATGATTTAAAATCAAGCTAAATCCAATAAGAAAGAAGTGGTCTGACCGGTTTATCCTCTCAATTTCTTATCGAAGTTCCGCAAGTGCCCATAAAGAGATAAGTCCTAGACAGCTCTCCTCTCTTTTTCCCTGCTCCATTTTTAATTTCACTCTCTTAACAAATGTTAAATCGCAGCTTCTCCGATCCTTCAAAGTTAAAAAATCACCAAATTCAACTACAATCATTATTATCTCCGCTGTAGAAATAAATTTTTTCCTCACCAATCAATTCTGTTGAACAATTCTTAACCCGTTGTCCTTCTAATACTTCTTTGCCCATGATTTTATTGAGACTATACTATAAATAGTAGTGATTTCAGGCATTGGCGGGTTGAAGTCTAGTAAGGGGAAGAGACAAAAAGACCTAGAAAATATGCCACCGCTAGTGAAGTTGCAGCTTCAACTTCGGCTTCTTCCACCGTGGCTTCTAGCTTTTCTTAGGCGGTTGGTGACCAGTGGCGGAACCAGAAAAAATTGTCAATGGGGCAAAAGCAACGGTAAAATTTTTTACCTACTCTTTTTCTAGTTTTTTAAGGAAAAAAATATTCACCAACAAATATAAATGATGCATATATTCCATGAAAAAACATAAAAAGATAAACTCAAAATTATTAATGTAATAATAATTTTATTTAAAAAAGTAAACTAAACTATTTACAATTACTCATGACGGACGAGTTTTCATATTTTGATAACAGTTGATAACTTTTTCATTTTGAATTTTACGAAATATATTTTTCTCAATATAAGTAACTAAACAATCATTCATCCAAGTGTCTTCCATTCTATTTCGTAACCGATTCTTCACTATATTCATAATTAAAAAAATCCTTTCTACGGTAACTGTAACAACAGGTAAAATCAAAGGTAACTTTAAGAGCATATAAACCAATAGATACACAAAACTCCAGGAGACACACTTGAAATTATATGAAATTTTTATAGGTATTATAGAAATTTAAGGGGCCAGTGCCCCCAGTGTAAATCCGCCCCTGTACTGGTGACTCTCGGAAATAATTGGTGTGCTACATGAAAGGAAAAAGAGAGAGGGGAAGGGACCCTTTTGATTGTTTTATACTATTCAGAGGTTATGACTGTACCCCGTTTGCTATATGAATTTTGTGGGATTATGAACTTGGTATTTTCCGAATAGGATTTGAAATAAGTGCATTTGTTGCACTTATAAATTTTACTTGTGTACCCCATATAATAAATATATAAAATGCACTAATCCTTGTAAACACATACTCATATTGTACCTAACTGAATCTAAGCCAACCATACCCGGTCAATAACTTCCCGAATACGTATAAGCTTTAATGCTTTTGCAAGGGCATGCCCGCATTGGACCGTAGAGAGGGGTTTCTTGACGCTAAGCAGCCTAACTTTCAAAAGACTTTGACACTAATCAGAATTAACAAGTGTTGAATTTCCATTGGAGCTCTTGCAAAAGTCCAAGTTAAACGAATAGAGTGGATGGGGGGTGGGGTTTTATTTTGATGTATTGTGGACCTTTTTTTCCTTTTTTGGTCTAAACAAAAATCAAAGTTCTTTGCAATGCAGGCCATCTACAGCACCAAAAAGAGCATCGGATATCTCTGGGCATATTCTAAGCATGCTTAAATTGAAAGCATCACATGAATGTAATATGAGGAATCTAAGCAGCCAGGTGGACGATACATGAATAATTGATCAAAAACATGACCACAGTTGAAAAATACACAATTGAGCCAATTGTCCTCTTTGGAAGAAACAATTGGAGGGAAAGGCGCGACCGTGGGAAGAGGACTAAAAAATTCAGGTTTAAATAGGAAATCACCAGCTAATTTCCATTGGTGGAAACTTCTTGCTTTGTCAGCTGATGCAGTCTCTGGACCCATTGCGGTTCCCAGCAGCACAGGAAACAACAATCAAATAATTTGGACTTTTATGCCACTTAATCTAGCATTTGACCATAACAAGGAAGTTTAAATGAAACAAATTAAATCCATTGATTAGCATCCAGATGAAACTTAAATATTCTCACCTGATTTAATTTTCTTCCTGTTTGCTGATCATTTTGAATAACAACAAACGACATTGAATGTGGGTTTTGCTTGGATACCTGAATAAAAACATGCATGTTTTCTTTAAACTTTGATCTTGTTAAACTTAAATACCTGTTTAACAAGCGAGTTTTTTTATATGTTTGTTCAAAATTTTACTGTAACTTACTGTATAAGTTTTTAAAATTTTTTTTAAAGTGTATAAAATTTTGAGAAGTTTTTTAAATTTACTGTAGCTAAAGTTTTTAAAAAATTTGTAGCAGGTAAACCTGGCAAAAAATCCAAGTGCCAAACAAGGCCTAAGATTTATATGACTACTTCCACTTTGGCAGTATTTACTTCAAACAAATATCCATGCTTTAGAAGGAATTCGGATCTTTTGCATAATCAAATCAACATGAGTTTAGTACATAATTAATTAGGGAAAAAATTATGGGTCCCCATTTAAGCTTTGACAATTATTCAAAAAATTAAATCAGCAGTGCATGCAATGGACATTGGAACTCGCATGGCAACATAGCAGAGCAGCATGGTTTTTTTCTGAGTTTGACTATTGATTAGAATATAGGAAGTTGGGAATCCACTGGAGTGGTGGCTTACAAGCCTCAAGATTCAGATGGAAATGGTCATGTCTTGTGGACCAAATTTACAAATCAACATTTGACAAAACCAAATCAAAAGGTCTTCTTTCACCTAACAAAATCACACTACTAATTTCTAGTAAAACATTACTGCTTACTATTACCTGATGCTAAGCTTAAGAATTTACAATAGAGATTCAGTTTGACTTGGGTTCAGTGTTCAATCCCACTCGTCCTTTGCCTCCTATTTTTATCACTTTTCTCCTGAAAATCATACTCCCTCCGTCCCACTTTGATAGTCCTGTTTTCCTTTTTCGTCTGTCCCAAATTGTAGTCCACTTTTCAATTGAAGAATGTAGTTGTATTTTAAATTTTCTAAAATACCCTTATTCAATGTAAGTTGTTGTTACTATAAACCTAACCCATTTAATGAGAGTTGATTCTTTTTTTACCATCAATTCAAGTTCCCATAAAGTTATACTCTAATTAATGTGAGGGTATTTTAGGAAAATAGCTACCTAAATTGATTGTTCCAACAAAATTAACTATTTTTTTTTAAACTATGTGAAAAAAAAACAAGACTATCAAAATGGGACGGAGGGAGTATCTTTTTTGGAACAGAAACTTTTAAACAGATTGTGTACCTCTTTTGTCCAAGTAATACCGCACAAATTTTCAAGTCTTAATAACCGCAATAACTAAACCGAACTATCTAATGGTGAAACTCGTTTTTTAATTATTACTTTTTCATAAATACATTTTCCAATCAACTTTTAATCTCGCATACATTAAATCATTATAATATATTTTATTTATAAAACTTTCAATAGATAGAAATCCAAAAGAATAAAAAATTCAGTTGAGAATAGAGCCTTCTGTTCTTTTTTTTTTCCCCAAAAAAAAACAAGAACTTCTCAATTTCTCTCATCACAATTGAAAAGGCCCCACGCATAGTTTTCCAAACTTTAGGGGGTTAAACATGACCGTACAAAAAAAGGCGGTTTGAATGAAATTTTAACTCTTTTACCCCATGCTTTGCTTTTCCAAGAACTGCTCCCCGGAGACTGACGTTGGAGAAATACAGCTGATTCTACCAAGAAAATAGTTAAAAAATTCTCTGATCCCTTCTTAAATTATTTCTCGATTTCCCGTTTTAGAGCGGGAGAGGGAGTGAAAGAAAGACACAGAAAACTCCCCGTCATTCACCCCACCTTCACTGCGTGTGCGTGTGCTTTCTGTGTTCTAGACTTCAAACGCGCTTTTGCTCCTCTGAAATCTGATCCTGCCTAAGAACTTTTGATCTTCATTCTCACAAAAAGGTAGCAACTTTTATGTATAAAGATCTCCGTTTTTCACTCTTCTTTTTTGAATTGTTGCATCTACAATATCCAATTCTGCCATCAGATTTAATAATTTTACGTCATTGTGATGCTCTTTTCCTAATCCAGATCAATTCTTTCTGCCACTCTTTTTGAGTTTAGCAGCTGTAGAGAGGAATTTTGCAGAAAAAGGAGAAGGGAAAATGGGGTACATAGGACAACATGGGGTGATGTCGTTGCATAGATATAAGTACAGCGGAGCAGATCATTCTTATGTGGCTAAATACATTTTGCAGCCCTTTTGGACTCGATTTGTTACTTTCTTTCCTCTTTGGATGCCGTAAGTTTTCATCTTTTTTTTTCCTTAACCTTTGTGGATTTTTCTCTTATTGTTGATATTATGCCGTTCAGGCTTATTTGGAAAATTTGCTGCTGATAAGTACTGGTTCTAACTTTCATTGTTTTCTAGATTTTTTGTTGCATATAATGAATCGGGTTCCTTTTTTTATTTTTATTTTAAGGCTGGTAAGAGTAATTGGCTTGATTTGCTATCAAAGATCTAATCTTGATAAATATAGCAGATAAAATCCCATTCCGTGTGTTTTGATTCTGATGTTTGATATCCTCCTGAAAAGTAGAATACTGATGTTAGTATTCCACTCGTGGTGTAATGCATTAGATGTGAGCTTGGGATGTATCAGTGATGACTTTGTCTTGTTTCAGTTGTAGAATTCTCAGTTTAAGGTCACTTAAGTTTGCCCACGATAGTTTCTTCTGCTGCCAAAAGATTTTTGAGGTGGTGCGTGACACAGAAATGTTGTAAACTTGAAAGATGAGAAATAAGGTTGACCCCAATATCTGCACCTGCCTTAGTTATGAGTTTAGACTGTGGAAGGATTTTTTAAATATTTGTTGGAGCTAATTCTTCATGAGATTTTGGAAATCCCAAATGATGTTGGAATCAGAACTAGTTAGAGCAGGCATTAATATATGGTTGGTCCCACCTTTTGAAAAGAAAACTGTTGTTAAAATTTTTGCCCATTCCTACCAGTTTGGGCTGCATTTTTTAACTTTTTAAAGTCATGTAATGCTGGCAACCTATGTTACACTGACTTGGGGATGAGAGTCCCATGTATAAGGGTACTCTGGTGCAAAATGAAGAGTTCGACACGGGTATGGCAGGGCAAAATGAAGAGTCCGAGTATTATAGCTGGCAGTTGAGCGTAACGCGAGAGTTTGGTCATAAAATATTATTAGCTCAGTGAAGGAAAGCAAATATAAGAATGGTAACTGGATGTACTAAGAGAGAATCAGACCAATTCACAAATTACCTTTTTGGCTATCTCATTGTCTGTGTTTGATGAGAATGTAATGATTATTCATCTGCTTATGGAATAAATGAAATCGAGGCAAGCACCCAATAAGTTACATAATCTATATGTAAATGTATTTTTGTCATTATTAGTTCTTTTTAAATTGTTAGAGATTTTGATTTGAGGTTTTGGTTGCAGAATATATAAGCTTAAATTCAAGTGCTTTTTGCTAATATCTGTTTTCAAGTGCCAAATATAGTGTTAGATTCATGTGTAAATGGGATTTGGGAACTGTTTGTGACCTTGCTGTGAAGTCAGAGTCTTGTTGTCTTGCAAAAAAGAATTTAATTAGCATCTGTTGATTAATGCCCTGTTGCTATAATGAGTTCCAAGAATAAGGTTTCAATGAAGATTGCTTTCAATCTTTATGTCTTGTATATTTTCACATTCCTTTTTGTGAAATATCTAATTGATCCTTCTCCTTGTGTGCATGCTCTGGATATTTTTATAGGCCCAATATGGTAAGTATCCTTTACATTGTTTGCCATCAATTTTTAATATAAGCATACTACGATTTCTTTTATGCTAATAACTGTGCTGTCTTATGACGTTTTTCACAGATTACACTTATGGGATTTATGTTTCTGCTTACATCTGCTTTGCTAGGATATGTGAGTTGGACTCTCCCTCTGTCTCTAATTATCTTGTATTTAAATGGTCTGTTGTCAATTTAGTGGTAATGAGAATTGGTATTGTATTCTCCCCTAAATGTATAAGTCTGGTATTCATTGTATCTACTGTACATAAAGAAGTATAGAAACAAACATGGGTGATAAGATGTGGATATGCTTACTCGACCACATGAGGTGGGTGATTTTTGAGATGCATAATAACATGGTACCTTTAGGCAAAATGTGTAACACCTGAACGGTGTTCATAAATGCATAGATTGCAAGATTTCCTTTTCAGTAGATAATAATACAGTGGTTAGTGAAATCCAACAAGGAATTAATGCATAATGGCCTTAATCCACTGATTTTTACTGTAAGTCTGGATTGTATAAACATTATTTGTCCTACTTGTAATATTTGTTTTCAGTTACTTTTCATGTCAGTATACTTCTTCTTTGTAGGATAAAGATGTAATCTGACTGTAATTCAATATTTCACATCAAAAGTTTTAGATTCCTATAGTTTATTCTAACACTGCACCAAACTGGTTCACTAAGTGTTTGATGGCGTCAAAATTTATAAACAAGTTGGAGTGGTGTAGGATTTATTTATGTTAGTTTGTGACGTGTTTGTTAATGTCCTATATCGAATAAGCAGTTCTGAGGAGCCACACTTCCTAGACTACATATGAACACCTTTAGACTTGCCTTACCCAGTGTCTTTTTTTGAACCATGGATAACTAGGGAGATTTGGGAATATTTATTTTTCTTTCCTTCTTAATCTGGTTGTGTTTTTCACAGATCATGCATCAATAGGATGTGGATACCTAGCTCATTTTATTTTTTTTATTGCTCAATGGCTGACTCTTAACTGTACGAAGTACGATCCCGAAATATTTACTATTATTCAACTAGGAGAAGAGTTTCTATTTGTTTAAAAGTTTCTTAGGTGTATATTTTGTATGGTCACCTTTTTTTCTTATGTTTCTCCTCAGATATACTCACCTCAATTGGATACTCCCCCCCCAAGATGGGTACATTTTGCACATGGAATACTTCTCTTCTTATATCAGGTGTGTTAGCTTTTCCTTTCTGGTTAAACCTTGATTATTGTGTTTGATGCTTTACTCATTTGTGTTACCTCTTAGTGCTTATCCTGATAATTTGGGAGCTATCCAGCTTAATGTGATTTTATATCAGGAGGCAAAATGCTTTTGGATGCAAAAATTTGCTTTATGCGCACTTAATGATCTGAAATACTTGAGGTTGTAATTTAAATATATTCTGTTATCATTCCTGATTTGTGCTGAGGGCTGTATAAGACAGTTGTTCAACCCTTCATAGCATTGGTTGTGGTAGCACTGTCAGTACTTCTAAACTATTGGCTGTAGTTTCATCATAGCTCATCCTTTATGTGAATGACGGCTAACTTAACATAGATTGAAGTGTATGCTTGGTTGAAAAATCTTCCAGTCCTTTTATGTGTGTATTTGGCAGAATCAATTGCAAAGTAATAGCTATTTCTGCTCATGGTTGTGGTCTGCGTAAATAGTTGATCTGACTCAATTAATGATGCTATGATAGTACATTTTATCTTATACTTGGCGGAGAGTGTTTCGTGCTACTGGAGCAGTGAGCCGTTATGCTCATTTTTATCTGCTATTGGTCTTTAAGGTTGAAGGATTGTAGATGAGTCCATTCCCGTCCAAGCAACAAAAATTTGTCTTAATTTTACTTTTTTCAAAATTTATGCTGCACTTCTTAGAGATGAATTCTTATTCGGTAAAGAATGATAGAATTAAGTTGTTGAAGTTTATGTGCTTAATTAGTTTTCTGAGCTAGTTTCTTTCATATATCTTGTAATGTTCTGATGCTGTGAAGTCCATGACAGACTTTCGATGCTGTTGATGGAAAACAAGCAAGAAGAACAAATTCCTCTAGTCCGTTGGGAGAGCTTTTCGATCATGGTGATTCCTCTTACTCTCTGACGCAGTCTCATGCAAACACAGACTATGTGTGTGTGTGGGCGTGTATATTTACGTACATGTAATTTCATGTACAGCACTTGGTTTGTTTTTTTTTTTCTTATTAATCATTGAGATACTTGATGACCATTGTCTTATATAACCATTTGCCCCGACAAATTTTACAGGATGTGATGCACTTGCATGTGCGGTATGTTCGACAATTTTCAAAGGTTTTAGTTGTTTTGCAATTATGATGTTAACTAGAAACCTGAAATAACTTCACTTGTCACCAGTTTGAAGCTGTGGCCTTTGGAAGTACAGCTATGAGTGGACGAACTACTTTCTGGTTCTGGGTTATATCGGCTGTTCCATTCTATTTTGCATCGTGGGAACAGTGAGTTTTAAATTTACCTTTCCATCATCATATGTTAGTTACTTATAGGTTTTATATACCGTATTTATTTTCCAGCCAATTTTGGTTTTTTCCTGATGTACTAATAATATTGATGAAATTCTTTTTTCTGGGAGTGGACCTGATTTGGGTCCCTTAGTTGAATTAGTTGAATAGTTGTGGCGAAGTACTAAAATGTCGTATGCTTATTGTGTTTTGTAATAATTGGTATATCTTGATAGCTGGTCTGTATCTTGAAATGCTATTCCTATTGGAATTCTTTTAAGTGGAATGAAATAAGTACACTTTCATCAGATGGATTTCACTAAGAGCTGCTGAAAAATGTCATTCATTTACAAATATTTGTCATTCTAGAAAGATTTGGAGTCTCTGTTTATTTAACCATTTTATCCCAGATTACTGGTTAGTAGCTTTTTTCTATTTGATCTTTTTTGGCTGCCTGTTGATTATTCTCTATCACTTTACTCTGATATTCATTGATGTCATTAGTAGGTTACTAACCTTTCTTCTTTGATGCAGCTTCTTCACCAATACTCTTATTCTTCCAGTAGTAAATGGACCTACAGAGGGTCTTATGTTGATATATCTCGTCCATTGCTTTACAGGCATTGTTGGTAGGCCTCTATTATGTTCAGTTGTGCATGACATTCCATTCTATTCCTCTATCGCCCTCACGTTATTTTGTCGTATTTCCTCCCTTTCAGGTGCTGAGTGGTGGGCTCAACAGTTTGGGAAATCTATTCCAATTTTTAGCTGGGTACCATTTATAAGTGGTGAGGCTTGACTGATCTAATGAGTGCATGCTTTTTTTGAATGTCTTTGTGTCCAACGGCGTTTGATTGGTACATACTAATGATAAAGTTCCATTAATGTCATTGGGCTCCATTTTTATTTATTTTCCAGACCTTCCCATTTCTACCATTGTGGTGGCTACTCAAATTCATTCAAATAGTCCCATGTGTATAACATTCCATTGTAATGTTTTGAGAAATTTAATTGACTGCATTAGAGAAGAAACTCACTTTCTTCTACATGATGGGAATGGTAAAGTTGACTCTTTGATCTGACTGGGTGCAGATTTGTTGTCCTAGAATTCTTTGGGGTTATCTTTCAGTTCTCTTTTGGTCTTGGAGCCCTTTTATCTTTACCTCTTGCAATTGACTTTGTCTTTCTGTTTTGGCTTGAGTTGGTAGTTAATTGGGAGCTTGGAAGTTTGGTGTTTACATTTTTTCTTTTGCCTTCAAGTTTGTAGTTCTAGTTACTGTTTTTTAACCTGTGCTTATTCAAGATGTTATTCTAATCTACGGATTCTCAAGTTGTTTCATGGAATCATTTGGAATTTGACTCAGCTTTTCATGTTACAGAGATCCCAACCAATGTGGCTGTGCTATACCTGATGATAGCTTTTGCTGTCATACCAACAGTCTCATTTAAGTAAGTACTGGTTTGAATTGGTAGATATGTGCCTAGCTTTCCTTGGCAAATTCAAATTTATTATGTCTTCTTGCCTGCATATCAGGCTCTTGGCTGTTTCTGTTTCTTTTTTCTTTTCTTTTCTTTTTTTTCGGTTGGATGTTTTGATTCTAGAGATTTGGAGCAAAAGTTTGCTTGCCAACATACTGTTGAAAAACTGGCCTTTGATTTCAATTCTTTGTGGAAGATTTGATCCTTGGCTTCTATGCATGATTTATCAGACAGCTTACCATATTTATCTATTTTGTAGTTAGGCTAGATTGTGGCAGCATTTTGAATAGTTGATGATTAAGTGCACTGTATAGTCAGTCCAATTTTGGAAGTTTGTAGAAGTTGATGTCATTGTACTTCTGAATTAATATTAAAAGGATTCCTGAGCTTACTGTTGTATTATGCTTCTGTCTAGTGTACACAATGTTTATAAGGTGGTTCAGGCAAGAAAAGGAAGCATGCTTCTTGCTTTGGCAATGGTAACCCTTTTTTCTTAATTTTCTTTTATCCTTGTGAGTTATGCTCCCTGTTGCTAAGACGTTGTGGTTCCATTTCTTGACAGCTCTATCCATTTGCTGTGCTGATGAGTGGAATATTGACCTGGTAGGTCCCTCTGTCAATTAGCTTGTAACATGTTCTGTTTCTTTTATAATGATTGTATCTTTTTTCTTTTTCAGGGATTATTTGTCTCCAATTGATTTGATGGGAAAATATCCCCCATTTGTTGTAGTAGGGACTGGTCTTGCTTTTGGATTTCTTGTGGTACAATGTCTGCTTTATCAACTTGATCAGTTGAACCTATTTTTGTTTGAGAATTTAAAGCAGTATTATGAAACTCTATTTGCTGTATATGTCTGTACTTCATGATGTACTGTCTTTCTTTATTGCTTTGTGTCTTATTGTACTGCACAATTTGCATCCTGGTTTTTTTCCTGCACTTTTTTGCAAGAAAAAGTAGTTAGTTCCAAGGTGCGGCATTACTTAACAAGCTTGGAGCCCCTTTTCTCTCCATTGCTAAAGAAGGAATGTTTGTTTTGCAGGGAAGGATGATTCTGGCCCACTTGTGTGATGAACCTAAGGGCCTGAAAACTAGCATGTGCATGGTATGTAAATCTTTTGCTTTAATACATTCTTCGTGCAATGCAAAATTAGTCTTCCTAACTTTGTAGACTTCCACTTTTTTCTCTAATGTGCAGTTTTCTAAGACTGTTGATGAAATCTTCTCATGAAGATTAGGATTTTTTTAGTTTTAAAGATTAGTGCATCTGTGATATCAGCTGCTAGAGAAAATTTTGTTTTTTCCCTCTTGCTTTAATGCATAACAGTAGAATCGTATTCAGTCACTAAAGCCAATGTTATTATTTCAGTCTTTGGTGTACTTACCTTTCGCCATTGCAAATGCACTCACTGCCAGACTTAATGATGGGTATGTCTTCAATTTTCTCACCTTAGACATATCAGTCTTTTACCTACTCAAGTATAGATATCGTATTATTCTTGATATTCTTCTTTCCTGCAGAACTCCTTTGGTTGATGAATTCTGGGTTCTTCTTGGTTACTGTGCATACACTTGTAAGGGTGCTTCTGCTCTCATTGGTTCACACTTACAACAGTTTACTAGCTTTTGAATCTTTTGGCTAGGAAATGTGCTTTTCACTTTTTCCTAATACCTTGGATTACGCTTAGAGAAAAGCAACTACTCTGAACGCTCTCAATAAATTTTTATGATTTCTTAGCCCTGCTTTATTTTGTCCAAGTAACTGCAAGTTATGATGCCATCTTTCTTTATTGTACCATAGTTTTCAGGTCTTGTTGTATTTACTTGTATGTTTTCAGTGTGTAGCTATTTATGCATACTCAGCACGCATATATTTTATGTAGAATTTTTACACGCTTTTCCACTTGCATTGTTGTAGATGCTACGCAATGCTGTACCTGATCTGTTTTTCCTTTTCATTCTCAGTGTTTCTTTACCTTCATTTTGCCACATCGGTGATTCATGAAATAACAACAGCCCTGGGGATCAATTGCTTCAGGTGAGAAATTTGCCTCTTGATGCTAGCTGATCTTCCATGCAAGCTTTGGCTCTGCCACCATTCTTTTTTCTATTATTTGCATTCTAGTTCTGAAGAATGTGATTATCTTTCCATTTTGGTGGTCTAGAGCTTGAGGGGAATCCTCGTTTTTCATTTACAGTTGCTAATTGTTTTACCTGTGCCATGAGTCTACATGCTTTAAACTTTACCTATGGGATATTTGTTGTCTTGGCCTTCTTGTTGAATACAAGATCACACTTTATTGCTGACTTTTGATCAATAGTTTATTGTTAGTTTCTTATCCTGACGGCAAATCAAATTGCTGATTACCATGAAACTAATTCTCTTGTACATTTGTGTTGGTTTGTATTTTGTGAAAGTGAATTTCTGATGTTTTGCTGTGCTTGCTGTCAGGATAACAAGGAAAGAAGCCTAGACGTCGGGCATGCTCCGCAAATGTTCTTCCAGGTCTATTTCCTCTTGATGAAGATTTTCTTGTCCGACTTCTTTGCTTCCATAGCTGCACTCTTCTGTCTGCACAATATTCACTGTTTTCTTTCTGCTTGTAGATGGCTCTTTTGCAATTTGCTGATACCCTGAAGCCTTTACCGACAATTCTTCAGACTAAATTTTGTAGCGCTGTTAGTGCGAAACTCTGGCTAATTTACCCAATTGTTGTACTTGGTAGATTCTTTGGAAGCTTGATTTCAATTCTTGCTTAGATTGCTTAAATAGGTCAATTCCATTCCGCATATTAGATGTCGAGTAATGTAATGCTTTATTGAATGGAAACGGTCTAGGGAAGAACATCCCTCAAAAGACATGTAAAATTCAACGTTAAACTATTCATTCTTATCTCTGAAACTGAAATCAAAAGAAATTAATGGATATCAATACAAGAGGGAAAAGGCAGACCAAGTGCCAAATTTCATTTCAAAATGAAGTCTATGCCTGAAAAGAACTATCAATTATTGTTTTCGCCATCAAGAGATGGCTGCATTCTTTATAACTATGGAAATAGTCGGGAGATGTTAGCAATCAGCATCCTTTGCAATGATGGGACAAGCTGTGCCCCGATAAGGTAATCTGGTAAGAAACTTTGATTCTTGAACTGGATCCGAAGGATCTGGTAATGGGAAAGCATTCCCTGCCTCAATTAGGTACAATTCATTTTGAACTGGCTTTACAACCAGAAAAGGGCTCATATTGCAGTCTCTAGCCACCTTGGTAGTCTCAATGATGACTTCATGCCAAATTTGGTGAAGAACACCGCATATAGAAGATGTAGCAAGAACACGAAGAAAGTACAATTTACCAAGAGCTGTCAAAGGAGGGACAACCAAAGGCAGGGAAAATAAAAGCTTTAGTTTCTAACATAAAAGAAGACAGTGTATAGGTGGTCTCTGAAGTTTGCAAAATGAAGGACAGTGGTCAAGCTCACCAAGGACCCAAAAATAGCGTATATAATGTCCATTGATGGAGCTGATTGAAGGCCCACGGATGTGAAGACATATGTGAGAGAAGCATGTATATTTACTGTTATCTGAACGCAAGAAAGGAACATCATAAGTACATCATTCATCTGAGCACCAAAAAAATCAAAAGTCAAAATATTTTTGGTGGCGAAAGGAGGCGTATAAATTACCAAAGCTAGTATGTTTTCTTCTATTAAAAAGGAGGATATTAAGACATACCCTATAGCACCCATTGCTCGAACCTGCGAGTAATATGCAGGTAACAAATGTGTAATCCACCTATTTAATTGAGGCAGTATCCAATTCAAATGAGGAAAGAGTTGAAAAGAGCAAACCCTACAACGGCACAGCAGAAAATTGAGATGCCCCAACTTGCTTTAGACCTGACAAGAAATACCATAGAGTGAAATCCTTGAGCAACAGCATTCACATTTCAGAACAAGCAGAGGTTCTATATAGATTAAGCAAGGGCTTATTCATTGTAAAACCTAAAAGCAAATCAACAAACAAGAACTTTTTGAATTTATATGATGCAGCCAAGAATCAAAATTACGAGCTTAAAGGACCGAAACAAGAAAAAAAAAACCATTTGAAATTATACATAGAGGAAAAAGTAAAGTAACTAAGAATGGAGGAAATGTGGATATAGTGTGCTTCTTCCATGTCAATCCGTTCACATGGATTTTGCAAATACCTCGAGGAGAAAAAATTGTAGAGGAAAGCATAAACAATCATCAACGGGCTGAAAAAAAGAAAAACCATAAAGTACGTTGTTACCAAAACAAAAAATGTATTAAGGCTGCATACCTCCACATGGAGCCCATTGCAAAACCAAGTAAACCGTGCATTAGCTGTGTAAGAGAAAAAGAAGAAAGAAGAGAAATTAGATAATCTCATAACATGCCACTCTGGATTCACCCAGTGAAAATATCTAAATCATTACAAAGATTAAGTATGTTGACGAAGAATGTCAAAGAGGAAAAAACGACCTTTCTTCCAAATCAAGAAACTAAAGGGAAAAACGACCCTTCTTCCTAATCAAGAAACTAAAGGATATGGAGTGAACATTGTTACTACATCTTCAGGCCCTTTTCCAGCAAAGGTCACACGAGAGGCATTAAAAAGGAGAAACAATTTATGACAAACTAACCAAATAGGTTAATGCTTTCACTGGACCAGACAAGACGAACAACAATACGAAGGTCCCTACCTGTCAAGATAGAAACGTCATTACAGAACTGCAGGATGTACAAGTACTAATCCAACGTTATCATCTATTAAAACAGCAGGATATAAAAGATGAAAACCATCGTTTTTCTTGCAGCAGAAACACCCCATCTCATTGATGACAATACAATTGGCAAAGCGAAAAAACAGCCGAAATAGTTCTGTCCAACAAGACAAATGCAATAAATTAATCATTCATAATAGCAAAAAATAATGAAATTATTGTGGAGACAAATATGTGCGAATTAGTAGAGAAACTGCAGAAAAAGAAGAAAATGTATCAGCTATAATTGGGATCCTGAATCAGCTCTAGCAACAGCTTAGTCAATATCTTTAGGAGGCACAAACTGTTAAAATTCTTAAGTGCTAAATCATATTCCACTTGAAATTGAGAACCATTACAATCCGACAGTTGCTTCAAGCTTCAATGTTTTAAAGTGATCATTCTCACATTCATCTAAACCTTGTGGTTATCAAAATTTGAGCTTTATTGCTTCCTTTATATTGTTGTCCTTGATTTTCATGGCTCAAGACTAAAACTTTCAAACCATAAAGTATTACATTTTCCTCATTATATTCCATATCACCTTAACTTCCGACTGACATGTTTGTTAATAAATATTCTCACCGGCTGCCGTAGTGATAAACTAAATTCAAGTACAACCTTCAACTTAATCCAGCTCAGTATCTCGTTATCCTCAAAATTCAGCTTTAGATCAGTTATACAAGAAGCACTATCAACACAAAATAGCATGAATTTTCCACTGAGCCCAAAAAGTGCTTTAAAAAAAAAAGAAGAATAAAGAAAATGAATACATATAAATAAACCATTTTCTGAAATCAACTAAAATCCAACATCCAAACAACAATTGACAGGAAATTAAAGCAAGGCCCAGATGAAAATTGTAAATTTGTACCTCAATAGCAAGAGAATTGCTCAAGAGATAAGTTAAACCAGAAACAGCAGAAAACATAGCACATTCCACCAGCCTAAGAGTCTTCTGATAAACTTCCCCATCTGGGGCTAAGTATTCCAATTCAAAATTATCCCTTTCATCTTCTTCTCTGCGCATCCATTTTGGGACCTTGGCACTTGAGACACACTGGACAATTTTGCAGTTGACATTGGACAAAGAATTGAGAGGAAGTTTGGGGTTGTAAATGGGGTTCAACAGAAAGTTGGAGTGTTGAAGAGGGATGGTTTTGGATATAGGGAAAAGTTTGGGGATTTTGAGGAATTGTAGGTGGTGGTGATGAAGCTTAAGGAGAGGCATGGAGGTGGGGAAAGAGTTTTCTTGGTGGCCAACTTGTGGTGGTTGCAGAATGCAGCATTTAGCGGGAGATATGGGTACTATTCTGCATAGATTGGTCTGTTTTTTGGGGCATTATGAAAATTTTAGTTTTTGGTGTAGGAAGCCCAGTTCAGGTCTAGTGAAATTGTGTATGGGCCAACTCATACAAGTCAGATGGGTCCTTTGTCCAAAGACTCGGCCTTAATGATAAGGGACTCCAAATCTTCCATTTCCTAGACTCAAGTGGGGACAACTAGATTGGGCCTTAATTGAAGTGTAAGCTTCCATTCTCTTATGTACTGGTGGACAAGAAGCACAATTAGAGGTCATATGATTGAAATTTTAGTTAAATGTGACAATTAGAAATCATATGATTAAAATTGAATCACATATCAAAAAAAATTCATGTATCATATTAGCATTATTTTCTGTTGGAACCATATGAAGGAAATGTAGAAGTTTCCGTTTGAATTGCTATTTTTTGAAGTTTTTGCCAGAAATAAAATATACTACAACAATTTAATGTGTGTGAAATAAAAAGATAATTAAAAAATGGGTTCACAGTAAAAGTAAAAATTTTTGACTATTGAATTATGTCACTCTTGGATATTATGAAATATCCAGCTTCGACTTCCCTTTTGACTAGAACAAAAGAGGGAGTGGATTATTTAAAAAGAGTTAATAAATGGTGGTGAACTTCCAAGAAATTGGGCGGCCTGCCATTTGAATATGGAAAGTATTTTAGGGTATAAGGAATGAACCAGATGAGAGGCAGAAGAGCAAGTAAAAGGGAAAATTGGAAGTTGCCAAACAGAAATAGATTCAATAATAATTCCTTAAGACAGTTGTCGATACTACTACTATAGATGTCTTCACCTTTATTAGTTTTCCTCCCTAAGCATCATTACATGTTGGTAGTGGATTTATTTGGATCACAGTAAAAGACAGACAGGACTTGGGACTTAGGAGACATGCATGTTTTCTACGGCAGATTTGTTAAATTGCTAATGAAAATGTTTGTGGGTTGTAATCAATCACAACATTTCTTCGTAAAGTCTTAATCCCACCCAAGCCCCTCTCATTTGGACAAATAACTTTAGATGCAAAAGTTGTAGGTCAAAAGGTGAGCCACATGCAAAATGTCTTTCACACACAAAAATGTGTATGGTCAAGGTCGAAGCATTGATTATTGGTTTTAGGGTTTATTTTCTGTCGCTTCTTCCCTCAACGCATGAAGCATATGGTTAGTCAGATGAAAAAATATGCCTGATGCAGAATATGCATATTTGGGTTTGAATCCCTAATGCTGAATATGTTATGTATCAATTAGATTCTGATGATGAATATGAGGAATGTTATTGGCACCCGTAAAAAAGACTCTAACACTCTCTGTCCTTCCTTGTACGTTTAAAGGAAGGATGGAGCGATAGAAACTTTTTTAAGAGTGCTAATAATAATATCATTCTTCGATAATTACTTGGTAGTAAAGTATTTTCCGAAGTAAGCAAATTAAGAAGAAAGAGTCGGCAAGATGACTACCAAGAAAAAGAATTTGGCAAAAATGATCCTAATGATTAATACCCCCAACATCATACAATTAATTAGTATGAAAGGATTCCAAATTTTCACTAAACATTTATAGTTTTTTTGGGGACCAATGATGCATTGGGATAGGCGTGGGTGGTGCGTGTGGCGTTGGCTATAATTTGCTACAACAAACGTGCAGCTGTGGTGTCTGGTGCATGTAGTAGGTTAGGTAGCAGCAACATTTCACTAGTGCCCTGTGCGTGCGGCTCAGCTGTTTCCCTTCTTGGTCGAGAGATCCTTGGGGACTAGTTAGTTGATCATGAGCTACACATACTGCTGAAAAAAAGAAAAGAAAAACTTTTAGCAGGAATTTGTAACATCCACTGACAAAATTATTCAGAAAATGTCATATGATCCTCTTAGAAAACCAAACCAAATGGTGGAATATGAACTACAGCAGTACCATTCTTGATGCGTCCCCATATTCTTTTACAGCAGTAGCTCTCAAAGGGAACAAGTTTTTTTGAATATGATCAAGGTAGACACATTATTCTATCTGTAAATGTTATCCCTTATGTGCACAAATACATGTCAAGATGCATGTAGTTATCTCTTATGTGCAAAACTAGCTTAAGGTAATGGGATATTTTATTTCGAAAATTAGACAATTCTCCTAGGCTCAAACTTGGGGAACAGTCATTTGGGGTCCATTAGGGGGTAAGGCAATAGCAGTGAACTGCATTCTAAAAACAAAAGAGGAAATGAAACAGCCCTTGCACAGATACTTTTCCATCTTTCTTTTCATGAACTTTTACCTTTTTCTCTGAAACTGCTGCGGATTTTTGGCAACCAGCATTTGTTTTTGCAGCAGATGAGCAGACAGAAGTCCACCACGACACGCCAAGCACTTACTGTGCATTTCTTTGCATCAAGTTATGCACTCAATGATCAATAGATCATCTCCCACTTGGACTTGGGACTTGGGACCATCACAGATCTAAAGGCACTAGAAATTACGAAAGCAGCTGAAAAATGCTCCTAGTCAACTCAAAATACCATCAATAATTTTATGATGTGTTAACAACTTACATAAGCTAGTTAAGGGATAAAAAAAAAAACACTTACATAACGTAATAGTGAAATTTTTATATTTGCACGTTGGTCAAGTTTAAGCATTTAATTTGCCTCAAATTACAAGAAAAAAAGGGTAAAATACCGGCAAACTCCTCCAAACGTTCAATTTAACTCACTTTGGTTCGGAAATCTACACTATAACTTCCTGTGGTTTCGATTAAATTGAAAATTAGACAAAAAAAATCCAATTTAATGGTTTTACATGAAATATCAATATTACCCTTACTATACGTGAAATATTTTCCGTTCAATTTTCAATTTAATCGAAACCACATGGAGTTATAGTGAAATTTTTTAAATTAGAGGGAGTTAAATTGAACATTCGATAAATTATAGGAAGTTCATTTAAACAATGGCAATATTAACATTTCAATTACAATCATTAAATTGAAACAAACTACATGAGTTCATTTATGCAAGGACAATATTATTGACATTTCATGTACAATCATTAGATCGAATGCTTTCCGTTCATATTTCAACGTAGTTGTAATCGTAGGGAGTTATAGCGTAGGTTTTCAAATCAGAGAAAAGTTAAATTGTACATTTGATAAATCACAGGGAATTTTTTGATATTTTATCCAAGAAAAAAAAATGGAAACAAAGAGTTGGTGATTTCTGGGATTGTTCGCACTTTTTTCATTTGCCTTAGACATGAATGGTTCATATTTGACGACAACAAGGATAAAGTAATTGCAATTCTAAATCCAACGTTAAGAAAAGACATGTAATCTCAATATCATAGTACAACTCAAGAAATCCAAGAGGGAAGTGAACACAGCAGGGGATTGGACAAAATAATAAGCCAATGACATAGTCAACAATTTTGCACATTTTGTGATGGAACAACTCAACAGACTGATGGGATTTTGCAAATAACTAAAATCTTCAGCCTTAAAACTTGCATCGTTTTAGTCTGAAATGGAGGACAATACTACATAAGTAATCCACCTAGGTCCATCCAAACATTAAATTGTCAGTGGGATACGTGTTCAAATTTTTTCCAGCAAGTGAAAGTTGGAGCCCAAGATCTCTGATTAATCATTAATGGCTGTATAGTCATGGACATGTAATCAATTGAATGCTTGGCTCATGCTCACTTGTGAGTTGCTTTCATTTTCAATCCCGAGTACCCCACCAGCCGATTTGGGGACAAAAAAAAAAGAACTATCTTTTAGAAAATAGACTAGTATAAGATAATTCTTATGTTGCTGTCCTAAACATCAATTGCAAAAGAGATGGTGATATTATTATATTAATGTTATCTTTTAGAAATAAATAACCACAATCCGAATCCAATGTATAATAGCCTCCTAGTATTATGTTCAGTTGGATGTCTTTTTTTCTTACTAATTATTTTAGCAGCAAGTTTAAATAGGTGATAACTACATTTAGCAGCAGATGGATTGCTGGCTAAATGTCAGAGTCTTAAAGAAAGTGAAACAAAGTTTATATTGCATGACTATTATCGTATAAAGAGTAGTATGTTTTCAGAGTTCTGATTTTTTTTTTCCCATTTTTCCCAATTGGATGCAACTGTAGTAACAAAATTTTATGCGCTTGTCAAGATAAAAGAATAGTCTACAGATCCTGCAAAAAGATGTGTAAGAGTTAAAGAAAATCTACATAAAGTTGGGACATGAAAGAAGAAAGATTTGACTGATGCAAAACCACAAGCTGCAAGACTTTTCACAATCTTGGTAAAATTATGATGTTGAGCTGAAATTTGTTGCATGAGAACAACAGTTGCACAGATTTGAGTACCAAAGAAATTTATTGACAGCAGAAACTGGTAGATTCATTCCTTTACTCAACTTAAAAAAGTGTCATCTCTCACTCATTCCCACTCCCCCACACAATGATACCTGCAGTGTGCATTTTCCATCACTCTTCCTTCTTTGCAATAAACGCTACTGTTTCTTGAAAAGAAAACGTAAAGGTGACGCCTCCTCCACTCCTGATCTCTTCTGCATAATCTTCTTGTGCCTTTTGATCATTGAATTACAAGTCCTTTTTGCCCTTTCTCTAGTAATCCTAGATATCGACCAATTCTGACCACCTACACCTACAAATCTTGATATCTAGTAATACTGCTGTAATAGCCTCTATTCATCTAAAGCTACCACTGTAGATTGGCCTAGCTGGTCTTTGTCCAATTACTAGCTGCTTCGAATTTCCTGGTTGTGAGTTCATATATATATATAGCGAGTTAGTAACTTATCTTGATAATTCTTCACTTCGCTGAATTGTTCTGAGCCATATTGAGAATTTTGCAGTTCCCAGTAGCTAAATTTGAGTATAAAGCCATGAAGGAAAGAGGGAAAGCTCTGGAGGTATATAATGAGAGTATGTGCACAGATTTCAATTACTCTTCTTCATCAGAAATGCCATGCAAGAAGCATCCATCTTCCTCTTCAGTTGGGATCTGTGCTTATTGTCTTAAAGATAGATTGGTGAAGCTGGTTTGCTCTGAATGTGGAGAACAAAGGCTCTCCTCCTGTTCTTGCTCTGACATCTCATCATACAGGAATTCATCATGCACTGCAGATGTTGGAAGCGTTGGGAGAATCTCATTTCTCATTGATAATGAAAAGACTGAGCTGCAAAAGTTGCATCAGAAGCCTAAGAAGGGGGATAAACCTGAGGAAGTCATCCTGCTCAGGAGGAGCAGCAGTAGCTGCGTTGAGGTGAAGAGATATAAGGGATTTTGGAAAATTAAGAGGCTTTTTAGGAAGAAAAAACAAAAGGGTTGTGAAAAAGATGGTCAGTTTGACGATAAAAGTGATGCTTGGGTGTCGGATGTTATGGGAGTTTCTAGGTCAAGATCTCTCTGTAGTTTCAGGGGTGGTGGATTCAATGACACTGATGAAGGTAGTGATTATAGGTATTCAAGTGCTAAAATCTCTGATGTCACTGGGGGCATACTCTTCGATTATGACAGACAATGTGGATTTTGTGAAGGAGAATCAAGAAAAAGTGGGTTTAGAGGTGCATCAGATGAATCAGAACCGCGGAAAAGTGGATTCAGAGGCTTGTTCAATGAAGCAGAACCAAGAAAAAGTGGCTGCAGACATGTATCAGATGCTGAACATAGTATTGATTTAAGGAGTTTGAAGAAAGTTGGCCCCTTGGAGCTAGATAGAGCATATAGTGTTCCAAACAGGAGCATTTTTCCTGTTAAAGAAAGTGATTTTTCTGCCATGGATGATTCAGCTTTTATCGATTTAAAACTTGATTTATCATCAGAATCAAAACCAGAACTTCCTGCTACTTTCAGAACCAGTGATGCTTCGGATCATGGTGCTACTGGCGGCTTGAGGGGTGAGACCTTTTCTTGCAATGGTGGCTCTTGCAGAATTGCTGTGAATGACAGAGGAGGACTAAAGAGGGGGACTAATAGCTACAAGGTTTGGAAATGGTTCTCCAAGCAATATTCTGGCAGGAGATCAAACGCAAGTAAGAAAGAAGAAATTGTTATATTCAAATCTTGAAAAAGGAGAACTTAACAGAAGACTATAGAATGGTCGTCAATCAATAGTAAATAGAGAATCTACTGTCTCCACTCTGTTGTATGAATGTACTGTTTTTACTTAGTATTCCTCTTTACTAATTCAGTCTCTCCTGTATCGCCTTGCAGTCTACCTTTTTCCTAGAAAAATGAACACAAATAACTAAGGGATTTTGCTTTGTGTTATTTCTTTAAACTTTGTGAATCTTATGTATATGAATAGAATAATAACTAAGTTCAGTTCCAGTACATTTTCATGGCTTTCTTCAACTGAGTTCTTCTGTCAAATTAGCATTACCCCAGTCCACTATACTACTAACATCCTCTTTTGTTTAATTTCTTCAAGCAGCCCAGAACTCAGGTGGCATTTAGCAGCTAAGAGGCAATCCTGTAAAAGTTCTAACACGCTACGCACGAAAGAAATTGATCATCAGACAATGACTTTCGACTTTGAAATATAAAGAAACTGCCAAAATTGTCATTTTCATCAGGCAGAAAAAATCATAATCTCAGTAAGATGCATAAACATATGATCCTGTCCCCAGAAATCCACAATTATGTGTTCTTTTGGATGAGATTCCCTATAAAATGGACAAAACATGCTGCTATACATAGATATTTTCTTGCCAATAACTTTGTACATGGCCCAACAGGCCAAATGGTGTTTGGCAGCAGAAGCTGGTTAAAGAGCAGTTCTCGTGATAACATATGATTTCCTTCTAACCTTAGAACCCAAAGCAGCCCACCCCTAAATGGGTACTCACATAAAAAAAGAACATAACCAAATATCCAGGCCCAAAAGTACACGAGACCGGAATAGAAGTTTTTATGTTTGTTGACTTTGTTCAAGCCTTCTTGGTAGTGGTTTCTTTCGTCTGTTTGTTCAGAGGCTCGACCAGCTACGAGAAATATCAGTTACGGGTCAACCTTAAAATAATTAGCAAAGACTTCTTGGCTTCCTGCGTGTAAAAGAAGAATGCAGATAAACTATAACATCTTAACCTTGACAATTTTTTAATATCTTCTGTAACACTAGCTAAAATCTGGCTGTTGCCGTCATGTTAGAGTCCGTCAAATTTTCTCGAGTACACGGCTACACGTTTGACAAAAGATAATCTGTTTAATTTTCTTGACGTTGTCAAAAAATAATTAGCAAATGTTGCCGGACATTGTTTATCTGCAAAACAGTAAAACTTGAATCTGCATAAACTTCTTGTTTTCAAGGTTTTGGCTCCAAATATAAGCTGATCCCGGGTAACTTTCCTGGAATCAACGAGGAAATTGTATCTGCAAACAGATTCAGCACTGGTCAGCTTGTTGTCTGGCTAGCTAACTTGTTCAACTTTTCCAGGTTGGTTGATTTCTAACCCATCTTTGCCATTAGGATATTATTTTGTCAAGTGTGAACTTCCTTGGTTCCTTCAAAGAAAAAAAAAAAAACTTCCTTGGTTGTATACTGAAGATTCTAAATGTTCCCACCTTATCCTCTTGTAGATATACATATACAGACAGAGAGGGATATGGTATTTGCAAATACGACTTGTCAAACATCTGTAAACATCAATAAATAGACTAACACAGGAGGATTGGGGAAGAAAATTTGGGAAAAATGTATGTTGCAAGGCCACTTTCTGAGTACACAAAGAATCCAGATGCACTTTCATTACCCCCGGAGGGTCCAAATTCCGGATACTTAGTAATTCAAGATGAAGAATCGGAGACATATTCTTGTTTTGGATTGTGCAAGAATCGAACCCTGAGGGATCTGCCGTTTCCTCAGAACAAGGACTTGACAGTTCGCTACGTACAAAGTAGTGGTGAGAGCCAACATGTTTCCCTTAATGATGCTGTCTTCATTCCAGTTCTCAACATTCCTTTGTCTTCGAATCGCTACTATGTCATCAAGCCACATGGAAATCACAAAGGGTATGTATCGAAAAGGTCCTTCTTCTGGTTTAACTTATATTTATGTTTTGATGAGCTTGTTTTTTAGTTCAGTTTTAAATGATCACAAAGGGTATGTATCAAAAAGGTCCTTCTTCTGGTTTTAACTTATGTTTATGTTTTGATGAGCTTGTTTTTTAGTTCAGTTTTAAATGACTGGTTAGGAACTGATTCTTCTTTGAAATAGAGAATGAGCTTCAACTGAAAAGAACTATACCAGAATCATGCACTTCGAAACCTTGGAATTGAGTGGCCTGAATATAATTCAACTAGTCTTCAAGCAGGCTAAGTTTAAAAGGAGATGCAAAGTTTCAGAAAACAAAGTCAGCATAATTTTACAGCAGGAAGAGAATTTTGATGAACAAAATCAATTTTAATAAAACAATTTTGGTTGACAAATTGCGACTTAACTGCATTCATCACTTGTATTACGCTCTAGCCTCTGCAGAAAACTTGAAACAGCTATCTTCACATCTAAAAGTTCTCAATCCAGAACCTGAAGAACTAATAATTGCATGTTAATGCTTTCCTACAGTATGCCACTAATTTGTTCCTTAATCTGATTGGTTTGTCAGTTGTCACGGAGCATTTCCTAATTAATCTCCTCCTCATTATTTCAGGCAAGCCGTGGCTTGTTCTAGGGAAGAAGACATGACCACCTGCTGTTTCTGCCGTTGTGTTAAAGATATTAAACCAAGGCCATTTGATCCAAAGAACATTTACCAACAATTTGAGGTTTTTGTTCGTGAAACACCTTGCGCTGGCAGGGGTTACTTTTATGCTAAATCTGTTGCGCCTGATGGTTTTCCTCCCTATTTCTTGAGAAGAAAAGGGTGGTCAGTTCGCACAAAAACTCCAAAACACTATAAATTAGACGAAGCTCCTGGTCTCAATGCTGCTCTACGAGCCCGCCTTCCTGAATTCAGTGTACTACCATCGTATAAGAGTTCTGAAGCAGTTGTAGTAGGCAAATGGTATAGCCCTTTTCTGTTTATCAAAGATGGGATAGTGAAAGATCAGATGAAAAGATCAATGTTTTATCAGGTGACTCTGGAGCAAAAGTGGGAGCAGGTATATTCAACACAGAATATCTATCATGAGGCGAAGTCTGTGTCCATAGATGTCACCATTGATCGAGAAGCTGTCTACATTGCTGGCAACAAAGCTGTGTGGGATGAGAAAAATGTTGTTGAAGGAACAATATGGTTTAAGAGTTTTGGGAGAGCTGGAGAGGAAGCGACAGTTGGTCTGAGCATAGAATTAGTTCAAAGGATGAAATGGGAGCAAGAAAGAGCTGGATGGCTAGGTGGGAACGAAAGGCAAGTGAGGGTGGAACGGATAGAATACTCTGGAGAAAAGGGTGAGTGGAGAGAATTTGGATGTTTTGTTTTGGTTGAGAGTTTTGTGTTTAAGAGAATGGATGGAAGTTTGCTAATGACATATGATTTCAAACACCCTCACCAGATCAAGTGCACATGGGATTGAGTCTCTTCACTGTTGCATTTGTAAACGTTCTATTACCATAGACTTATCCACATAAATTTAGTTTTTATCTAAAATGAAAAATACACGGAAAGCATCTACGGTTATGGCGATTAATCAAGATGTGCAAAAGTATGTGCGATGAAATTATAATATCTACTTAACTAGTTGAGAGAAATTAGTTGAAGGAAAGATATGGTTTAGAAGCATCAGTAGAGCTGGAGAAGAATCAAATGTAGGTCTGAGTGTGGAGTTAGTTCAAAGAATGAAATGCGAGCAAGGAAGATCTGGACTGTTAGGTGGGAAAGGAAGGCAAGTGAGAGTTGAGAGGAAAGAAAATTTTGGAGAAAAGGGTGATTGGAGAGAATTTGGTTGCTATGTCTTGGTAGAAAGTTGTGTGTTAAAGAGAATGTATGGAAGTTTGCTAATGCCATATGATCTCCTACACTCTCACCAGATAAAATGCAAGTGGGATAAGAGTCCAGTACTATGTTTAAGGAGCAATCAGGAAGTAATAGCATTTCTTAATTTTGTACTACGAACTTATCCATGATTCTAGTTTGTTTTCTTGAAATCCCATTTGTCTAAGCGAAGTGTCTTTTCACATGTTTGTAATCAGTAAATACTCTTCGGCCACGTTGCTGAGGTTTGCATAAAACAAGTCAATGTTTCACAGGTGCTTGTCTAGAAAATTCTGTTTTGCTCAATTTGTAGATTGAAACCAGGCAAAACTTTGGCATGACCCATCATTTTCCACCTCGAATCATCAATAATGCACTGAAGAAAGTTGAAAAACAAAGATTGAGCGTAATAATTGCCACATTCGATTAGGACTTAATTTTCTTTCCATAGCAGAACTTTAACTGTGGCAGCGTTAGTACTGAGCAGGCAGATAGAATTCATTAGTATTCATACCACAACTCCAGATAGATCCAAAATTCTCTGGGTGCCTGAGTGGAGAGAACTTAGTGCTATGTTTCATTGAGAATGTTTTGTACTGAACAGAATGGATGGAAGTTCGTAATAACATACTATTTCAATCATCCTCACCAGATAAAGGGAGGGCATTAGATGATGAACAAATTTGTAAGAGGACTTTTATTGTGATTTAAAAATGTATTACAATTTTTATCCACGCACAATCAGCTTTCTCCAATGGTGCCCAGATATCCTTCAGCTTTCTCCAATGGTGCCCAGATATCCTTCTTTGTGCGTCCCCGCAGAGCACAGTTGACCTCCTTGCATTGCTTCTGCCTAGTATGGGCAGAAAAGTGAAGCTTCCACCATAGACGTAGTAGATAGGGATAGCAATGGGGGCGAGTATCCGCAGATGCCTGTCCCGCACGAGGAGTAATAGAGCGGCGGATGGGGCGGGGGCGGGGACGGGATCCCGTTTTAAATGGGGCAGGGGGTGGGGAACGATAACCCCACCCCGTCCCCTGCTTCAATTTATTAATATAAATATATATTATATATCATATAATTTAATAATAATAAATTTAAAATATTTGGCAACTAAACATAACTTTTATTCTATTTCTATCCAAATTCGTAGTTGATATTTGGTACAAGCATGTTACGTGTTTTAGAAGTATTCCCAAATGTTATATATACAATCCAATTGAGTTTCTTAATTTTATTGGTGTTTTATTTCAACACTTTTCATTTTTCACTTTTTTCATCTCCATATTTTATTTTATTCTTTAAATTTAATTTTGATCTATTAAATAAAGACTTCTAGAAAAAAAAAATCAAATTATCACCCATGGACACCCGCAGGGGAAGTGGGACGAGGCAGGGCAGGGGTGGGGCGAATGGACGGGGATGGGGCGGAGGCGGGGACGGGGGCTGGGGCGGGTAGTAGGACAACATAAACTTCTTTTCTTTTCTTTTTTTGTCAAAAGGACAACATAAACTTCTTGTTTTCAAGGTTTTGGCCCCCAAATATAATCTGATTCCGGGTAACTTTCCTGGAATCAATGAGGAAATTGTATCCGCAAACAGATTTAGCACTAATCAGCTTGTTGACAAGTTAGCTAACTTGTTCAACTTTTCCAAGTTAGTTGATTTCTAACCTATCTTTGCAATTAGTATATTATTTGTCAAGCGTGAACTTCCTTGGTTGTATAGTGAAGATTCTAAATGATCCCACCTTATCCTCTCGTAGATATACATATAGAGACGGAGAAGGATATGGTATTTGCAAATATGACTTGTCAAACATCTGTAAACATCAATAAATAGACTAACACAGGAGAGATTGGGGAAGAAGCTTTTGGGAAAGATGTATGTTACAAGGCCTGTCCCCAGAAATCCACAATTGTGTGTTCTTTTGGATGAGATTCCCTACAAAATGGACAAAACATGTTGCTCCACATAGATGTTTTCTTGCCAATAACTTTATACATGGCCCAACAGGCCACATGGTGTTTTGCAGCAGGTTAAAGAGCAGTTCTCGTGATGACATGATTTCCTTCTAACCTTAGAACCCAAAGCAGCCCACCCCTAAATGGGTTCTCACATGCAAAAAGAATATCACCAAATATCCAGGCCCAAAAGTACCCCAGACTGAAATAGAAGTTTCTGCTGTTTGTTCAAGCCTTCATGGTAGTGGTTTCTTTCTTTGCTTTGGAAAAGTCAGAGGCCCGACCAGCTACGAGAAGAAATACCATGAACTTTCCTCCTGACGAGTCAATTCATTTCAGTTACGGGTCAACCTTAAAATAATTAGCAAGGACTTCTTGGCTTCTAATCTTGTCCTTGACAATTTTTTAATATCTTTCATCATAACTCTAGCCAACTTAAATCTGGCTGCTGCCGACATGTTGGAGTGCGTCAAATTTTCTCGAGTACACGGCTACACGTTTGACAAAAAGATATTATATATTTAAGGGAAAATTACACTTTATCCCCCTGTGATTTAATATTTTTTACATAACCCTTTTATAATTTCAAAATCTATACATAACCTCCTTATAATTTGAATTAAAGTGTCAAAATGACAAAAATGATCATTCGTAATGGAATCACCTATAATGTCAAAATTATTCTTATATAAAGTTGAAAATTATTTATTAACCAATGAAAATTATGTGTATATTTTAAAAATCATAAGAGGTTATATGATAAAGTAATTAAACTATAAGGGGGTTATATGATAAAACATAAAATCATACGCTGCTGTATCATGTATTTATAAAGGTAATTTTGATATTTTCAAAGGTTTTGTTAAGAATGATCATTTCCGTCACCTTAACACTTTAATTCAAATAATGAGGGGTCAAATATAATTTTTAAAACTATAGAGAGATTACATGAAAAATTGTTAAATTACAGGGGATAAAGTGTAATTTATCCTATATTTAATTTTCTTGACGTTGTCAAAAAATAACAAGCAAATGTTGCCGGACATAATATTGTTTATCTGCAAAACAAATAATAATTGTCAAAAAATAAACTTCTTGTTTTCAAGGTTTCGACCCCAAATATAAGCTGCTGATTCCGGGTAACTTTCCTGGAATCAATGAGGAAATTGTATCTGCAAACAGATTTAGCACTGGTCAGCTTGTTGACTGGTTAGCTAACTTGTTCAACTTTTCCAGGTTGGTTGATTTCTAACCTATCTTTGCAATTAGGATATTATTTTGTCAAGTGTGAACTTCCTTGGTTGCATACTGAAGATTCTAAATGTTCCCACCTTATCCGTATGTAGACATACATATAGGGACAGAGAAGCTTATCCTCTTGTAGATATCCATATAGAGACAGAGAAGGATATGGTATTTGCAAATAAACATCAATAAATAGACTAACACAGGAGGATTGGGGAAGAAGATTTTGGGAAAAATGTATGTTGCAAGGCCACTTTCTGAGTACACAAAGAATCCAGATACACTTTCATTACCCCCGGAGGGTCCAAATTCGGGATACTTGGTAATTCAAGATGAAGAATCGGAGACATATTCTTGTTTTGGATTGTGCAAGAATCGAATCGTCAGGGATCTGCCGTTTCCTCAGAACAAGGGCTTGACAGTTCAGTACGTACAAGGTAGTGGTGAGTCCCAAGATGTTTCCCTTGATGATGCTGTCTTCATTCCAGTTCTCAACCTTCCTTTGTCTTCGAATCGCTACTATGTCATCAAGCCACATGGAAATCACAAAGGGTATGTATCAAAAAGCTCCTTATTCTGGTTTTAACTTGTATTTATGTTTTGATGAGCTTGTTTTTTAGTTCAGCTTTAAATGACTGGTTAGGAAGTGATTCTTCTTTGAAATGGAGAATGAGCTTCAACTGAAAAGAACCATACCAGAATCAAGCACTTTGAAACCTTGGAATTGAGTGGCCTGAATATAATTCAAATAGTCTTCAAGCAGGCTAAGTTTAAAAGGAGATGCAAAGTTTCAGAGAACAAAATCAGCATAATTTTACAGCAGGAAGAGAATTTTGATGAACAAAATCAATTTTAATAAGACAATTTTGGTTGACAGATTGTGACTTAACTGCATTCATCACTTGTATTATGCTCTAGCCTCTGCAGCAAACTTGAAACAGATATCTTCACATCTAAAAGTTCTCTATCCAGAACCTGAAAAACTAATAATTGCATGTTAATGCTTTCCTACAGTATGCCACTAATTTGTTCCTTAATCTGATTGGTTTGTCACGGAGCATTTCCTAATTAATCTCCTCCTCATTATTTCAGGAAAGCCGTGACTTGTTCTAGAGAAGAAGACAAGACCACCTGCTGTTTCTGCCGTTGTGTTAAAGATATTAAACCAAGGCCATTTGATCCAAAAAACATTTACCAACAATTTGAGGTTTTTGTTTATGAAGCAGCTTGCGTTGGCAGGGGTTACTTTTATGCTAAATCTGTTGCCCCTGATGGTTTTCCTCCCTCTTTCTTGAGAAGAAAAGGGTGGTCAGTTCACACAAAAACTCCAAAACACTATGAATTAGACGAAGCTCCTGGTCTCAATGCTGCTCTACGAGCCCGCCTTCCTGAATTCAGTGTACTACCATCGTATAAGAGTTCTGAAGCAGTTGTAGTAGGCAAATGGTATAGCCCTTTTCTGTTTATCAAAGATGGGATAGTGAAAGATCAGATGAAAAGATCAATGTTTTATCAGGTGACTTTGGAGCAAAAGTGGGAGCAGGTATATTCAACACAGAATATCTATCATGAGGCGAAGTCTGTGTCCATAGATGTCACCATTGATCGAGAAGCTGTCTACATTGCTGGCAACAAAGCTGTGTGGGATGAGAAAAATGTTGTTGAAGGAACAATATGGTTTAAGAGTTTTGGGAGAGCTGGAGAGGAAGCGACAGTTGGTCTGAGCATAGAATTAGTTCAAAGGATGAAATGGGAGCAAGAAAGAGCTGGATGGCTAGGTGGGAACGAAAGGCAAGTGAGGGTGGAACGGATAGAATACTCTGGAGAAAAGGGTGAGTGGAGAGAATTTGGATGTTTTGTTTTGGTTGAGAGTTTTGTGTTTAAGAGAATGGATGGAAGTTTGCTAATGACATATGATTTCAAACACCCTCACCAGATCAAGTGCACATGGGATTGAGTCTCTTCACTGTTGCATTTGTAAACGTTCTATTACCATAGACTTATCCTAGATTTTGGTTTGTTTTCTTGATTTGCGTTGGTCTCATCCTTAATTTTGGTTTGTTTTCTCCACACACTGCTTGTAAGACAAAAAATCCGTAAATATATATGTAAGTATGTGGTTATTGAGGTCCATATAAAATGTCAGTATTTCAAGGTTACTTCTCTAGCATTTTCTGTTTCATGGAATAAATTGATTATATTTGCTCATCCAATAGTGCATTCTGGATATTACCTTGCATAGTAGACTCTGTTGTGGTTTAAATGAAAGTTTTTAGGGCCCAAAAGACCATTCCAGCAACTCTTGGCAACTTGATGATAGATGTAAAACAGCAACTGTCAAACTTTGCCTGAAATTGTTTCTGTCGTGCTACCAATAATACTAAGCTAGGTGGATTAGCCAATGAGTAACGGGCAATAAAGATGTGGTGTGGAGAACCTCAACCATGGTGCAAGAGACTCTGCTAAGTTATCCTCCTTTGATATTTGATTAGTGTGTGAATAAAAAAGGTCGTCTGAATAAAAAATGTGGTTTGGTTTAGCCCAAAATGGAAAGACTAATTCTCTACCAGGTGACCTTAGGAGCTAAACAATTGAGTGTGTTTGGATTGTAAGTTATTTGAAATATTTTTACTGTAGCACTTTTTGTGATGTGATGTATGTGAGATAAAAAAGTAATTGAGAAGATAAAAAAGTGTATTGAAAATTGTAATGGTGATGTCAGCAAATATATTTGGTCAAATAATTGGCTATCCAATGTGTGTAACGTTATATTGTAATCTTTTGTTAACTTTCCAACTAAATGTCAAATTAAATCATTTCGCAAATTTGCTGCATCAAATTTTACTTTGCTTGGTGTCTTGGTCCATAGATTTTGATCTCGAAATATCAGAAGAGCAGTTCCGGAAAAAAACAGTCCAACTACTTGATTCTCTAGTAGCTATGATCCTGACTCCATAACTGAGGGAGGGAAGGTTCTCCATGCTGGTAAAGATGACAAAACTAAGGTATACTTTGTTTTGGGTAAATGTCTCAACCCTCTGTGCTTGTGCATAATAATACAATCTCATAAGCTTTCAAAATATCCACATAAATCTAGTTTTTATCTAAAATGGAAAATACATGGAAAGCATCTACGGTTATGGCGATTAATCAAGATGTGCCAAAATATGTGGGATGAAATTATAATATCTACTTAACTAGTTGAGAGATATGTAGTTGAAGGAAAGATATGGTTTAGGAGCATCAATAGAGGTGGAGAAGAAGCAAATGTAGGTCTAAGTGTGGAGTTAGTTCAAAGAATGAAATGCGAGCAAGGAAGATCTGGAATGTTAGGTGGGAAAGGAAGGCAAGTGAGAGTTGAGAGGAAAGAAAATTTTGGAGAAAAGGGTGATTGGAGAGAATTTGGTTGCTATATCTTGGTAGAAAGTTTTGTGTTAAAGAGAATGGATGGAAGTTTGCTGATGCCATATGATCTCACCAGATAAAATGGAGGTGGGATAAGAGTCTAGTACTATGTTTAAGGAGCAACCAGGGAGTAATAGCATTTCTTGATTATGTACTACCAACTTATCCATGATTCTAGTTTGTTTTCTTGAAATCCCATCTGTCCAAGCAAAATGTCCTTTTACATGTTTGTAATCAGTAATACTCTTCGGCCACGTTGCTGAGGTTTGTATAAAACAATTCAATGTTTCCCCGGTGCTTGTCTAGAAAATTCTATTTTGCTCAATTTCTAGATTGAAACCAGGCAAAACTTTGGCATGACCCATCATTTTCCACCTCGAATCATTAATAATGCGCTGAAGAAAGTTGAAAAACAAAGATTGAGCATAATAATTGCCACATTCGATTAGGACTCTTAATTTTCTTTCCAAAGCAGAACTTTAACTGTGGCAGCGTTAGTACTGAGCAGGCAGATAGAATTCATTAGTATTCATACCACAACTGCAGATAAATGCAAAATTCTCTGGGTGCCTGAGTGGAGAGAACTTAGTGCTGTGTTTCATTGAATGTTTTATACTGAACAGAATGGATGGAAGTTTGTAATAACATACTATTTCAATCATCCTCACCAGACATGGTACTGATTCTAGTGTTACTCTCCATGGATAATGGAATAGGAATACCAGGAATTAATAGCATTCAGTGGTAGATCACCGGAAAGTATCCATGATGTGTTGTTTGTTACTGGCTGCCGTTTGCCGGAAAATATTTTTGCAAGTCTACAGATTCTGTCTATGAATTTTTTGGTCCTCTATGCAAAGTCTCAATCTCATTAGACATATCCAAATTATCAAATCGTAGTAGTCTTACTAAGAATCATCCAATCAAACCGACGAAGGTTACGACATCACAATGCAACGAACTGTTTTCACTATTCTGCAGGCAGGCGTGATGGTAAGGGAAAGAAGAAGAGCTGCACCAAATAGAATATAACGAATCAGTTGCCATTCCTATTCTGTAGGCTTTTGTTCCGCTTGCGGGACTCTTGGGACGTTAGTCACGATGGATAAGTGATATTTTGATCTCCTCAAAGTTTATCCTCAAATTCCCTGAAATTTTGGTGCTGATTTGATTCTCAAGATCCCCAGTAATCATAGAAAACCCTTTCTTTAGTCATCTGATCAGTACTTTTATTTCTCTGTCATCAAGCTTGTTAGTACAGCAAACCTTTTTGCGATTGGTACGCCATCATGTATGTAACAAGGCCTAAATCTTTCTTCAAGAACTCTCCGGACTCCCTTTCATCACTTCCTGAAGGGCCACATTCAGGTTTCCTAGTAATTCAAGATAGAAAGGTTGAAACTTGCTGTTTTGGATTGTGTTCATTTGATAATGACCGTGCAAGGGACCTGCCTTTTCCGCAGAATTATAGTCTAACCATTAAGACTATAGTGAGAGTAGTAACCTACTCAAATGGTGACAGATATTACAGAAATGTGTACGATCATCTTATGTTCATCCCAGTTCTTAACCAGCCGCTTTCTTCAAATCTCTACTATGTCATATCTCGGGATGAACCTTTTTCAGGGTACTATACTACTACATTGTAACAATCTTTTCTAGCACCAGTTTCTTGAGTTAATTACTTTGTTCTACTTCCATGGTTTCTACGATGTTCTTATTTTTAGATGAACTTGATGGGGGTCAAAGAAGAGGTGGAGGAATTATAAGAAAATTCTAGTATTGTTTGGTTTGTTGGATTATCTTCGGTAATTGGAACTTTTTAGTTTTGTTACTTAAATATAGAGTTTTGCATTAGGCACATTCTAACCTTTTTTTGTAAAATCCAAAATTGCGTATTCAGGGAAGCTTTAACTTGCTCAAAGGAATTAAGCTGCAATAACACATGCTGTATCGAAGATGTAAGACCAAGGCCACTGGATCCAAGCAGCGTTTATCAACAGTTCAAAATTGTTAAAAGATCTGGTCGTTATTTTGCCGGATTATCTACTGTGGATGGTGGTTTTCCTCCTGAACCATTGAGGAGGATTAACGAAGTTGGCTGGAAAGCTCGCCTTTCGACAGAATTTATGTTAGATGAAGCTCCAGGCCTTGATAAAGCTCTTCGAGCCTGCATGCCACGATTCGATTTCCCCCTGAAATGTGAGGAATCTCAAACTCTTGTTGTTGGGAAGTGGTACTGTCCTTTCATGTTTGTTAGAGAAGGCACCATTATGCGGAGATATCAGATGTCGAATTCAATGTTTTACGTGATGACATTGGAGCAACAGTGGAAGAAGATTTTCTCTTGCTCTAACTCTAACAAAGAAGATAATGAAGGAAAACAGTTAACTGTGGATGTTGTTCTTGAAAACGAAGCTGTCTATGTTGGTGGTTTTAAGGCTGAATGGGACGAGGGAATTGTAGATGAGGGGGCAATATGGTTCCGATTTTCTGATGGAGGAGGAGCCAAAAGAAGGGTTGGTTTGAGTCCAGAAATTGTGGAAAGAATGAAATGGGAGCAAGAAAGAGAAGGATGGAGAAGTGGGAAGAATAGACAGGTGAGGATCACAAGGGCACAGGAGTTCAAGAAAAGTGATGAATGGAGAGAATTTGGCCTCTATGTTTTGGTTGAAAGGTTTGTTTTGAGGAGAATGGATGGGACTTTGGTAATGGAATATCATTTCTTGCATGACGATCAAATTAAGAGCAAATGGGAATAACTTCATCAACTACTTTTGTGATCAGGAAGATTAATAGGCAGCCAAATTTAGATTTCTGTGAATTTCTTGTTTTATAGGTCATTTCGACTATTGACAATAATGGTTTCTTCAGCTATTTGAGGAGTTTAATGCTTCTTGGGCTTATGAAGTCATCCGGTTTAATTATTAGCATGTAAACATTCCTTCTTTATTCTGTTTCTATCTACTCCTCTATTCCTCTCATACTAGTAGTGTTTTTCCAGCACTACCATTTTTCCATTTTCAAATCATTGTCTGGAGTAAAAATGACTGAACAGCTGATCAAGCACTACCAAAGTATTTCTTCTAAGAGGATAGCTCAGAAAGTCTTGATCAATCTGGGAAAAATAGACTAGCTTGAAGTCTTGAATAGTGATTTCTATGCACATCAGTGGAAATATGCTTTAAAGGAAGAAAAATACTTTGTTTGGATTGTATTTTTCTGAACTTTTTATAGAAAATATACGTAACGATTTAATATATGTGAAGTAAAAATGATTGAAAAATGTATTCACGAAAAACGTAGCAATTTTTCTTTGGAAAGAGGTAATCCAAACACACCAGTACTAGTTTTATTCTATATCAATGAAAAAAGGCTTGAAGAAAAAATGAATAAAAATAGTTAAACAAGCTCAACCTTTATTATGCAAATCACACGCTATAGCTTGTGATAGTTATTACACACAATTTTCTTTTTTTTTAAAAAAAAAAAAAATTGTGACCAAAAGCAAGAATAAAGTGTTGAATAATGTGTTGATGGTTGCAAAAAAAAATAAAAATAAAAATCTAAAGGATGTAACTACGAATATTAATTATTACAATTAGATGAAATATTATAGATTTCATAGTTAGGTACACTCGAACAATATTAGAAGTAAGAGTACATTTAATTGGATAAGGTATAACGTTTTGTAAAATATATACTAGCTTTTCCCTATTCTTTTTGTCTTGCCTTGCATTTTATCGCATTGTCTTGATAGCATTGTGAAAATTAACTGCCTAATTGAAATTACCCTCAGAAGCAGTTATTTGAAAACAAAAAAAAAGGGAGAAAGAAAATAAGTGAGAACGAATGAATTGGCGCGGAAATATGAGGCGTCCACCGCTGAACCGGGATTCTGGTCCGGCCAATCTTAAACCTTCCCAACGCAAAAACCCTATGCCCTGCTAACCGCTAAGTTGAGGTTGTACATAGCTCACTGCTCAAATTGGAAAACCCACACCTCTTTTTCTTCCCCCATTTCCCCTTAATCTCTCCCTGAATTCCAAATCCTGAAAAGGGTCCAAACCCCTTAATCTCCTCTCCACCTCCCACTCTCCCCTCCAAAAAAAAAGAAAAAAGAAAAAAAGAACATAGTTTGCTGTATAGATATCCACCACATTTGCCTACATCAGTAGTAAAAATGGATCGAGAACAGCAGTGGCTCATCAGTTGCTTGAATGCCACTCTGGATACTGATCAGAAAGTCCGGTCCCTTGCTGAAGCCTCTCTTCACCAGGTCTCCCTTCAAGCAGGTTCTCATTCACATAAATTCTTTTAAATTAGATTGTATATATTTCCCAACAATGGAGTGCCAAATTTACTATTTTTTGGATTTATGGTGGAATTGGATGGACTTTATGTGGTTTTTATTCTGGGTTTTCAACATTTTGTGAAGAAAATGTTTATTTTTCTTTTTGCTCAAACCTATATATGTAGCTAAAATCCAATGCATTGTTTATTGTTTCTGATTTTGTGTCTGAAATGAATGAACTTTATTATAAATTCAGTTCTGAGTTTTCCATATTTTGGAAAATTGCACTTTTTATCTGCCTCGCTTGAAATGAATGAACTTTATTGTGAATTCATTAGCTCATTATGAAATATTGTACAGTCAGTGTAATAATGAATGATCTTTCTAGTGAATTCTGGGTTCTTGATATTTTGCGAGAAAAAATGGCTTTTTCATTAGGTCAAATTTGTATTTGTAGATAAAAAGCTAATGCTAAGTTTATTAGGTTTTAATTTTTGTTAAAAATGAGAGATATTTAACAAGGAAAAGGCCTTTATTTGTGGCCCCAGCTCGCTGGTTCAGTTACTACTTTGGTTGTTAATTTTTACAGCATCCAGTTACTGGTCACATTTCAGTTTGAGTAATTTGAGATGTTTCTATTTGGTATCTAGTATCAAGAGGATTCTGAATTGATGAAGTTGAAGTGTCATCAACTCAGAATGAGACAAAAAGGGGTTCAAAACCGTTTCTGTCATCCTGTCACCTGTCACATGCCATCTGGCACTTGTACTGAATTCAGATGATCACATTATTTCTTTTTCCTAATTTAAGGCCCTCAAGACTGATTTTTTTTTTTCCTTTCTATGGTTTAGCTCCCTAAACAAACCCTTAAACAAAGTGACATACTTGAAGTGATTTGATTGTACAAACTTTGTACAATCTCCATCACCATCTGAGGCAGTTTAATCCACTGTTTGCGTAGAACTGGGGTTTTGTATGGCAGGAATATTTTCTTTAGATGAATGAGTGCCATTGGATTAAGAAGTCTATGTATTTTATGATTGTAAGGACAAGATATTGATTTTTCTTTGCTTATCTTTTTTGAAGGCTTTGGAAGTGCGTTATCCAAAGTTGCTGCAAACAGGGAGCTATCACCAGGGCTGCGTCAGATATCCTTCTTTAGAAGTGAATTATCTTTTTGTAGATCTCAGACAGATTAGTATATGCACTGCACTACTAATCTGTTGACAGAGCTGAATTAATTTGGCTTCTAAGTATTTAAGGGTTTTGCATGTCTTTTCTATTTCTAATTTGTGTACTTTAACTTGATTCTACTTAGCTGCTGTTCTTCTAAAGCAATTCATTAAGAAACATTGGGATGAAGATGAAGAATCTTTTGAGCATCCTGTTGTTTCAAATGATGAGAAGGTTCTCCTATCTCTCTGTCTCTCTGTCACTTTTTGTTACCCTCAAAATTCCAGAGTTGTGTATTTCATAGTTAAGGAATGTATGTGATAAATATAGTGGAAGAGACAGAAGCTCACTTTGATTAGCGTCTTGTACTCCGTCAATATTAGTTTTTAGTTTCCTTTATTTATGAGCAAACTATTTGTGATTTACAGATCTCTGCCTTTTCTTTTCATGTTCCTAATTTCCTACAAGTTGTATTATCAGGCCACGATACGTAGACTTCTCCTGGCTTCAGTAGATGATCCTCATAAAAAAATCTGCACTGCAGTTAGTGTGGCTGTTGCATCTGTTGCTCATTATGACTGGCCAGAGGATTGGCCGGACCTTTTACCATTTCTTTTGAAGCTGATGAATGAGCAGAATAATGTGAATGCTGGTATGGTTCGCACAACTTGTATCAAGTAGCTTTTGCTTCTTGTTTGTGTTTTGTTGTGGTAAACCAGCTCCGTGGAGGATGAATATGACATCTTTTTTTTTTTGTGTAGTGCAGTACATGGGGCTTTAAGATGTTTGGCTCTTCTCTCTGCAGACTTGGATGATAAGATGGTGCCAAAACTCTTGCCTGTTTTATTCCCTTGTTTGCATGCAATTATATCCTCTCCTCAGGTTAGTTTTTGTTCTAGAAATTTTTAGAATTCTAACCATATCTTGGAATCTCCAAATGGAATTTTATGCTTGTATATTAGGCTTGTTCTTTTTGAAATGATTTATTTTAATTATGTAAAAATCATTCTAGACCTGGAGTGAAGTTCAGCGACTTTGGTATATACTACCCATGACAATCGGTAACAAGAATTTTTGTTTGAACCAGAAGTGTAAAAGTCTATGTAGAAAAGTTTATTATTATATCAAATCAGAGGAAAAAAGTAGTACCAGAGGTTGGTATTGCTTGCTTCTCACATGCTAGTGATCTATGGCCACCATAATGGCTTCCCAACCCTTACTGCGCTGCGCTTGCTACTACCTCTACGGGCATTTCCATTCCCAGCGCTTTGCTTATAGCTCTCTGAGCAACTTCTGCTGTATCTTTTCTTTAGTTCCTCGATTCATTCCATGGCTCAAAATCCATCTTTGGCTAAACAATTATTTACTTATGCCAGTTGGTGCGGGCGTACAAACAATTATCTCCCTCATTGCCTTCTCTTTCCACCTTCTCCATTCATCCAAGTGCACTAAGCAGTTATATGATGGGAAAGTGGCAGAATATATGCTTGCTGTTGCGATATTAATATTTTGACAATGACATCTGCTGTTAGGTTTAACATGCAGGAGAAATATTAAATAGTTAGAAAGAAGTGAAGTTGCAGTTATACCAGATACAGTCTCTCTCTCTCTCTCTCTCTCTCTCTCCCCCAAAAATAATTACTATAAGTTAGAGTTTGCTTCTTATCGAATATTACGTTACTCTACAGTAAACAACTTGGAACTAGCTTATTACCTATTTTTCCAAAATTCAGAATGACAGCTGTGAATTTGGCATGTTGCATAAAGCTTAGGGATCAATTTTCCCTGAGTATTACTCAGGAACTAGTTGAATTTTTCATGCAGGTGTATGACAAATCCCTTCGCTTAAAGGCTTTTTCCATAGTATATTCTTTTACCTCTGTTCTTGGGAGTATGAGTGGTGTATATAAGGTATCTTCAGAATTTTACTCTTGAAGTTTCAAAGCTACTCTTATAAAATTCTAATCCTTTGAACTGTTTAGCTGATTGTGAGTTTCTGTAATTAGGCAGAAACAACTGCTTTGATGTCAGAAATGCTTCAGCTATGGTTAGATCAGTTTTGTGTTGTCCTTAGACCTCCAGTACATTCTGAAGACCCTGATGACTGGAGCATCAGAATGGAGGTAGAGCTCATAAAGTTTCATTTTTTAATATTTCAATCTTAAATGGTCAACCCTGAAATTATCTTAAAACTTTTTTATAAGTAGGTTTTGAAGTGCTTGAATCAGTTCCTACAGAATTTCCCAAGCCTCATGGAAACTCAATTTACTGGTATAACTTTCTTATTTTGATATGAGTTTAGCAGTATGATACTTGCAATGGCCAAATTTGAGAAAAAATTTTGTGATTTTCCATTTATGGTTTTTGATTCTTTCTTTTGTTATTGTGGTGACATCTCAGTGATCTTGGGGCCACTCTGGCAGACCTTTGTATCTTCACTAGGAGTATATGAACGAGCATCAATTGAAGGTGCAGAAGATTCTTATGATGGAAGATATGATTCTGATGGTTCGGAGAAAAGCCTAGAATCCTATGTTATGCAGGTAAAAATGTAAAATAGTTAAAGTTACATTGAAGTTATGTGACATCAGTGCACTCATAGCTCGTGCATCCATATACTTCCTGATCTTTAAGTAGAGCAATACCTTGGTTTATGTATGTAAATGGCTTATGATATGCTTAACTTCTAAAATATAAGCTGAATACTGATGAAGATGAGGATTTTTATGTATACTAAATGGTTGGATTGAGTATACAATTTATGGCTTCCCACCTTATATAGGTTATATGCTTAGGAACTTTTAAAGCTTGATGTTGCTATTATGATTGCATGTTTCCTCCTTGATTTGATTACTATTTTTTCTTGAAATAGTTTGTACTCTTAAAGTGCCTTCATTTCTAGAGAAGCCAAATTAATGCCATCTTTGTATGGTACCATCTTGTATGTCACATTATTGGCCATGGCATGGCATATGCATCATTTACCTGACATTTTTAGTGCAACTTAGGTATTAAAATTTTTAAATAAAATCGCTACTGCAAACATTTTTTGTTTGATGAGTGAAATTCTTACATACATATATCCAGATAATATGATAGTCTTTTTTAGCTCTATCAGTATCTGTTCTTAAAACTTGACAACATAGAAGTTTAAAAAATGATGTCACCTTAATTGCTGAAAAGAGAAAGGAGCTACAAGTATGGAAGTGGGAGGTGGGAGACCAAGTTTAAATTGTCTATTAAAGCAAGACTTTTAGTTGGAAATTCAGTCTGGCAGTTCATTTCCTTTCTGGTACTTGGAAGATTTTATTTTGGAGAGAACTAGTCTGATTCTTCCTATTGAAGTTTGTATAATGTGGATTACATCGATGGTTGTATTTCATCTGTCTCGTGTATTGCTTTGGTTGTTCTGGCTTATATTGGAAATGGTATTTTTTTCCGTACTCAGTGGATGTGATCTAGGACTCCTGCTGCTGTAACCTGATAAAAGTCTTTTTGATGGGTGTAAAGAAATTTGAAGATGAACATTTTAGTTGCTCGATGAATTGACTCTGATCCCCCCCCCCCCCCCGGCCTTTTCTTTAGACCTGTTTTTGACTGAGACTGTGGAATAAGTTTTCATTCGTACATTTATTTCTTTAAGTGTGTGCAAAAAATCTTGTTGAGCAGGAATATACTTAAATCGTTCTCTCTCTCTCTCTCTGTTTCTCTCTCCTTTTCTTCTTCTCCTCTTCTAGTTGTTTCCTTCCTAATTGTATGCCATACAGGATAGCATTGTTCAAGTAGTTGTAACTTCTGTTTGTTGCTTTTTGACTGTTTACTTCTTCCTTCTTGCTTGCCCTTTTCACCGGGTATTTGGTGTATATAATAACATATTTCTTGTCCAACATGACTGAAAGCCGCTTATTTGGACTTGCAGTTATTTGAGACCCTGTTGACCATAGTGGGTAGCAAGAAGTTTGGAGAGGTGGTTATTAGGTCATTCTTGAAATTCTTTATCATTTATGATCTGCAGCTCTGCTTTCTACATGTAATCTGATTTCATGTCTTAAAAATATATTGATGCAGGTTGTTGCAAATAATGTGAAGGAGTTGGTGTACTATACCGTTTCCTTTATGCAGATGACTGAACAACAGGTGATATTTTCTCTGTTCACTTTTAGTATCCAATCTGTACTTATCTTTTACAACTGGACCTAACACATTGGCCTAATTTGCTCCACGCAAGTTTGGTAAATGAGTTTTTGGAAGTTAAATGATGATTATTTTTGGATTTCTATTTCACATGTATTGCATGACTCCCTACAATTGGTAACTGCTATATGCCGTAAAGAATGGAAATTCGTATCTTCTGGAACTATGGAGTTAGACGTTCTATCTGCCATATTATGGCCGGGCTGGTTTCTGTGGATTACTTGTTAATTTCCATAGAGCAGGTGTCAGAGCTTTTTGCTGTAATTTTTGTTGAAACTGCTTCGAGGGATATATGTTACTTCATCTTGTAGTTATTATATGTTCAGCTTATTTTTTTGCATAAACAAGTTTGTAATACTGCCTCCAGTCTAATTGTCATTTCTGGAAGTTCAATTAGTCTTCTGCTTGTCAGTTTTACTCTTGCATAATGTTCTTGCAACTTGCTTTAGGTCCATACGTGGTCTCTGGATGCTAATCAGTATGTCGCTGATGAGGATGACAACACTTATAGTTGTCGTGTGTCTGGTGAGCTGTAGCTGTTGCACTTGTTTTACTTCCTTGCACTATGTGAAGATTTGCTTCTATTTGCCCTCTCTTCTTGCACAATCAACTAATTGAATAAAACTTTTGTGCAGGGGATTTGGTTGTGGTCATTCGCTAGTATAGATAGGACTCCTAAGTTCAGATACCATCTTTACCTGTTTTCGTTTATTAAACAAAACTGAAAATCATTTAGATGATCAGTGTTCTATGTTTTAGCATGAGAAAGGCAAAACTTGAGAGAAATTATTCCTTTCTTTTTATCCCTTCCTTTTGCAGAGAGTCAATTCTGAGAGAAGTTCAGTAGAGGGCAAAGTTGGTGTTGTTTCTTAGTCGCGTTAGCACAAATTTTTCTCCTAACAAGCTCAGAATTTCCTTAGCGTCCTAGACTCTTAGTTATGTGCATATACGCTGTGGTGATGTAATTTTTATGTATCACCTTCTGTAATGGAAACCATATTGCTCTTCATGTCATGGAAACTATATTTCGATCCATGTCTTGGTTTTGCATATGGTAGGTATTCCTGAAAAGTAGTTTTACTGGGATAATCAAATATTAGGATTCAGAGATAACTATATGAAAATCAGCTGTGGTTTTTGTTTAGAATTTTTTTTTGGGTAAGGATGTGGAAAAGATGATAGTGGAAGTATACTTATTTTATGTGTGATGATAACTTAATTTGCTTATCTGGAGTTTAAAAATAACCTACTGAAGAAATTGGTTTTTCTTTCCCTTTCTTTAAGTAGGTAATGGATTCTGAAGCCCTAGATAGTCATTTTCAAATACATTAGTCTGTATAAATAATGTGTTACCTTTTTAATTTGACCATAATTCTTGATACTCCTTGACCTTGGTCACGTAGATTGCTGTGATTCTCTTGTTCTTGGCCAATTGGAGCTCTTATAACAAGTCTCTCTCTAATTGTTCAATCCTTTCTAGGTGCACTTCTCATTGAGGAGGTGATTAGTTCTTTTGGTGCTTTGGGCATAGATGCTGTGCTTGATTCTGCAAAAAGAAGATTTAGCGAGTCCCAAGCAGAGAAAGCTGCTGGTGCTGCTAGTTGGTGGAGGGTAAGTGGTTTGTTACATACTCATCAATGTACTTTGCTAATACTTTTCTATTGCTAGAATGCCTTGTTGATGGCTGCACTTAACCCTTTTGGATACTCGATTGAGACAAATCTTTGTGTTTTTACATACTCATCAATGTAAGTGGTTTGTTACATACTCATCAATGTACTTTGCTAATACTTTTCTAATTGCTAGAATGCCTTGTTGATGGCTGCACTTAACCCTTTTGGATACTCGATTGAGACAAATCTTTGTGTTTTTTCCCCCACTTCCCTTATTAGACTACGTTAGAGCTGTGATTAGTTAGTGATTTTGTATGATTTTGCACTGTGCTTCTCTTTTAGGTCAAATGGGGAGGAAAGTTTTGGATAGGAGAGAGCTTTTATGTGTAGTGATCTGATGTAACTGATCCTATGTCTCATGCTGCTGTTAATTGCTTTAGGATACGGCATATGGGTAGTATTTATCTATTAAAGGGAAAAAAGCATGCTTGAGTCCTATGATGGGGCTACTTTAGTGTTCCAGTTCTAGTAAGATGACGTGTAATATAAAAAGTTGTTGATTTATTTTGCTGGTTTCTGATCATGGTCTGTAATGACATCTACTTGTTTATCACTATCAATCCTTTTAATAGTGGTTTGTTTATTGGTTAACATTTTTTGCCAGTTAGTTATAGTGGGTGCAAGTGTCAAACTTTTTCTCTTTCGATGCCTGTTTTTTCCGAGGACAAACGTGGAACTACTTAAGTTGATTTTTAAATTTAGAGTACATGTTTAGCTTACCTGAGAAATGAATTTTGCAGATGCGCGAAGCTACCCTTTATGCTCTGTCTGCTGTATCAGAACATTTGCTTGAGGCAGAGGTTTGTGCTTAAGCTTCTTTACATTTTTATAAATATGATAAGAACAGATGTTTTATAAGAGCACAACATGAAGTAATATGATTATATCTGCCTTCTGATATAAGCAAATAAGGGCACCTGTCAAATTAGCAAACTCAACAAAAGAAAGGAAATTGGGCTATAAAATTGCATCTAGTCTCTGAATCGCTCATTTCCTACTTTGCAGGATTCTGGAGTTTCAGAAGTCAGTCTAGGAAATGTTATGGAGCAAATATTCATAGAAGACATGGCAACAGGTAGGTTCTGTTGTGCAGTATGTACTACTCTTTCTTGAATATGGAATTAGATTCTCACCCCATGGTGCGAAAGATCAATAGAATGGTGTCTCTGCTAGCCGTCGGACTAAAGGAGAAATAATGTCAATGCAGTGAATTGGTTGTTAACATACAAGTGTGTGTATACACACACATGTACAAATATATACACAAGATAATTTTTTTTTTGGTTGGTGGCAGAGTTCTTCTTATTTTGGAGGCGGGGTTGGGAGTATGTAGGTCTAACCCTATTGAGTTGATATTGCTGTCTATCTTGCAGGGGTGCATGAGTATCCTTTTCTTTATGCTCGTCTGTTTTCAGCAGTTGCAAAGTTCTCCTCTGTGGTAACTACTGGTCCTGTTTATTTTCCCTTTTCCGGTGTAGTGGAATATTTGACCTCATTTAACTCCTGTGTTCTTCAGATCAAAAGTAATGTTGTAGAGCATTTCTTAGTTGCTGGTATCAAGGCAGTTGGCATGGATGTGTAAGAACCTGATTACCTGATTGCCTTATCTTTCTGTACTATGGGACCAACTTTCAAATTATAACTTGACTATACTTCTCCATTTATAGGCCCCCACCTGTGAAAGTTGGTGCCTGTCGTGCACTCTCGCAGCTTTTGCCTGATGTAAAAAGTGAAGTGCTTCAGCCTCTTATATTGGAGTTATTTTCATCACTCACCAATCTACTTAACCAGGCAATGCAGCAGTTGCACTTTTACAATACTGCTTTTTTGGTAGACACGATGGGATGTTTCTCATTAATGTTGAAGCTGCATCTTACAGTTGCTATCTGCTTTATTAGGCCTCCGATGAAACCATGCATCTAGTACTTGAAACATTACGAGCAGCAGCTACGGCAGGTTGATTTTGAAACGAGTTGTGTTCTTATAGTGTTTATTCCCCTAAGATTTCTTCAGTGATCTCCATTTATTTCCTGCCTTTATTTTGCATTGTCATAAATTTCAGGTCATAAAGCATTAGTTTCGATAGAACCTGTTCTCTCTCCAATTATTCTTACCATGTGGGCTTCACATGTTTCTGACCCTTTCATCAGCATAGATGCAATTGAGGTTTTGGAGGTGATTTTCCCATTTGCCTTTGGTTCTGGAAGTTATTCGTGTTTTATGTTTAATACACAAGGGGTGCAATTTGGTGCATGATATGACCCTTGAGCTGTAACTGAAATAAAAAACTTAAATTTTCTGATAAAATCATTTTTTGGGTTGCACCACTTTCCTTTTATTGATCCTGTCTATCTAAATCTTGTCTTCAGTCTTCTTTGATGGTCATTTTATGAAGATCTTGGTGATTGTTGCTTTAGTAAAACTTGAATACAAAGATAAGCTGACATTGCTCTACTGGAGAAATTTTCATTTTAAACTATAAACCAATGAGGAATTGTTGAATTTTCACTTGTTTCTTTTGTTAAGGAGTTCATGCTTTCAGTTGTGGGATAAGAGTTCAAATCAACAAACAGGCAGTGGGAACTTGTTTGAATGGTTCCCAAAATCTTTCAAAACTGAAGTTCCTAAACCTCTGGAATTTGATCCCTTCCGCTCTTCTGTGTCTGGAAAGCATCATCATCTTTCACAGAAGTTCAGTGATTTGATGTTTTTTGCACAAAGAATTTGATAGACTTTGATGTTGCGTCATTTGAAGTATATGGAATCCTCAGTCGTTTTGACAGTTTAGCTGCTTATTAAGTTTTCATATCAGACCTGTATCTTGGTTTGACATTTTAGTGCTAGACATTAAGCAACATGTGTCTAACATATCTATAATCTTATGTCATGTTATCTATCGTTTCAGAATTTTGCCATCTATATTTTTAAAATTATTATTATTTTTTATCTTAGATGGGTGATAGAATCACGATAGCGAGTTAAAGAAAAGGCTGTGAAGTGGAACTTTCTGGTTGAAACTTCAGTGACTTTCCTCATCAGTGGGTTAATGAGGCTATTTTCAGGAGAGACCTGGCAAAAACCAATGCTTGCTTCCCTTTCTATGTACTGTAGACTTGAGAATTAGACAAGTAATTATGCTAGTTGTGAAAGAATACAGAAACATGCATGATTCACCAAAGAATAGACTGAAGAGCTGTGCAAATGGCTAACCATCATCTCTATATTCCATTTTCAGTTTGAAGAATTAAGGGGATGTTTAATTTTTTTGAACAAATTAGTATTTTCATCTTACCCCCCCCCCCCTTCCGGATGCTTAGTTATGAATCCCAATCAATATATTTCACCCTTCAGAATGTGTTCAGCTTAAGAGCAGCATTTATGAGTATATCAGCGTGGAGGTGTATCATCTCCCACTCTGTCCATTATGTTTACTCAATCACTTAATTATGTCTTTCTGTTTTCTGCTGCAGGCCATAAAGAATGCTCCTGGTTGTATCCATCCCTTAGTTTCTCGTGTTTTACCCTATACTACACCAATTCTCAATAAAGTAGGCTCTGATTTACTTTCTGTCAATATTACATTGAGATCTTATTGGTTCTACAGTACTTTGCATTGAATGATACTTGTTGACCATTGGCAGCCACATCAGCAGCCGGATGGTTTAGTTGCTGGTTCTCTTGATCTTCTGACAATGTTATTAAAGGTGAGTTCAACTTTTGCTCATCTGTTCTGTTTAAATCTAATTTAAGTGTTATAGGAGATCCTCGCTTTTAATGAAACTTTTTGCATTAAGTTCGTTGCTAAAGACACTAAATTTGCAGAATGCTCCTAGTGATGTTGTACGAGCAATTTTTGAAGTTTCTTTTGATTCCATCACTCGAATAGTCCTTCAAAGTGATGACCATAGTGAGATGCAGGTTCTTTTCATTAGCTACTTCATTTTTTCCCCAGTTTTCTTGTTTAGGTACAATCTTAGAACATCTACACTTTCAGTGGTTTTTTTGCAGCAAATTTAGAAAATGACGAGTTCTTGTTGCCTTAAATGCTATCAGAATGCAACTCAGTGCTTGGCATCCCTTGTTTCCGGTGGGAAAGAAGAATTACTTATGTGGGGTGGAGATCCTGGGTTCGCAATGAGAAGTTTGCTTGATGTAGCTTCAAGGTACTTCGCTGTTTGTTTTTCTATTTTATTTTTCCTGATGAAGCTTCAAATTTCTGTTTCTTCATTCTTGTGCTAGAATTCCGATTGAACATGACAATGAACTCTTGATTCTTTCATTTTCTACCTCTTCATTGGAATGTCCATGTTTTGAAGTTGACTTATCCAGAGCACGAGAGCTGTTCTCATGTTTATTGAATCAATGATGCAACAGTTTCAGATCTGCATTGAGGATTAAGAAATATTTTATGTCTTCTCTACTTTTCATTTTTCCATCAACGTTCTTTTCTCTGCAGTTTTGTGTGTTCACTCTAGCTTCAAAGGAAAGTGCAAATATTCACTACTCAGGAAGAGGACATTTACTGGGTGACTTTTTATCTTCCCTAATGTGTTTTAACAGATTCTATTAGCCTAACTTGCTATCTATGACACTTTCTATCAATTGGAAACTGATTCAGCATGAAAGGATTATTTGATTGCCCTGAATTGTCAAGCGAGATTATTGATCAGGACACACTTGTGATGATGTTTTCCCATTATGATGCTTGTTTTTAGTGGGTAGACCCAAATAATATGAGCACTGAGTTACGTATTACTCTGCTACCTCTTTGCTTGTCAAAGAAGATTGGGCTAAAGGGAGAGGGTGGGATTATCCATCATATGTTGTATTACTGTACTTGGTTTTGGGTTAACTAATGGTTAGAATCTGTTTGCAGGTTGCTAGATCCTAATCTTGAAAGCTCTGGCTCACTCTTTGTTGGCTCTTTCATTTTGCAACTTATCCTACATCTTCCTTCACAAATGGCATTGCATATCAGAGACCTGGTTGTTGCTCTTATTAGGCGCATGCAGTCTTCTGAGATTGCTGGACTCAGAAGCTCATTGCTCCTTATTTTTGCTAGACTGGTAGGAAACACTTTTCTTGACTTTAGTTTAGGCAATGATACTGCTTCTGAACTTTTAGGACTTCAACACAATTGAGTTTCTCACATGCAATTTGGCATATTAAAATTGAATAATGGACCCTTGCACCATGGAAGCTCAAATTCAAACATTTTGCTTATCTCTGTTTATTGGATTTTCAGTCAAATTACAGCTTGTCAGCTTTTTTATGCATGAACCTTTTTTTTTCATTTGTTCATTTTCCATTTTTACTTGTGCTGTCTCTTTTGCTTCCAGTATCTACTTTGTAACTGCAGCTATGGTCATCAGACATTTTTCTGTGCAGGCCCATATGAGTGTCCCAAACGTTGAAAAGTTTATTGATTTGCTGGTCTCAATTCCAGCTGAAGGCCATAAAAACTCCTTTGCTTATGTGATGTCTGAGTGGACTAGACAGCAAGGTGAGTGTATAGGCTTGCCTTCTTCACATTGTTTGGTACAGATATTCTTGTATAGCTTGTATGTCTATCGTCCCAGAGTAATTGCATGTTGCCTTGCCTTATTAATGAATTTGGAATTAGGCATTGTCCATGATGTGTTTAGATGAATTGCTGAATCTTGGGCTGATAAATAGAATGAGAAGGCAGTGGGTTTATGATTCATGTTGATATGATATGTTGGTAGTTTGAGTGCTTTGAGATTCAGTTTATCATGTTTCAGAAAATCATGTGGGAGCATGGGAAAGGTAGGTTTAGTTGATAGATTGGACTAATCCTGCTCACAGGCCCAGGCATCTTTAGTTGTTCAGATACAGACTTCTTTTATTTGGTTAAGCTACTTTATATGTCCCTTCTTCTTCTGCAATCTATCATAATAACCATGAATTGATACTGCTGGTACCTCAGTGTTATTATTGTCCTCCTCTCAAGATTTGGAAACAGGAGCTAAGCTAGAGTCATCATCATGTTGCATGCGCATATTTGTTTGTACTATGTGCAGAAGAGAATAGTGTTTGTTACATTGTTCATGTCTGTTAACTGTGGTGATGGTAACGTGTGGTGTGCACTTACATGGCAGTTTCTTTTTGCAAGGACTAGGTGGTTATACTAATCAGATCATTTATTTTGTACCAATTAAAATAAGAACTACACTGATCCTCAGGGGTTCTAAGTAATAGTATCGTAAGTTGTTCTTTTGTTTAGGAATCAATCAAACCTTGGGACATACTTTAAAGGAAATTGTTTCTCTCCTTCTTGTTTAATAGATGACAAACAACCTTCGACCTTTCATTTCTGTGTCTTTAAAGTAAACTACCAAGTTTGCAGGCTTGAAGGAAGAATATTAATGATATGATAGCCTCTTACTATTTCCATTTCTTTGTTTGTCTGGAATATGCCTAGAAGTAATGTCTTAATAGCAGTAGTAAACCAACTGATGACTGATAGCCTGTTGATATTTTTCTAGGAATAGATGTACAGAAGCAAGTAACCAACTGATGAGTTTATGCTTTATTTAATTCAGGGGAAATTTTGGGGGCATACCAGATCAAAGTAACCACCACCGCATTGGCTTTGCTATTATCCACCAGGCATGCTGAATTGGAAAAGATTGATGTCCAGGGCCACCTAGTTAAGGTTGGTTAAATTTGTTCCTAGCACATGCACTTAGAGACATTGTTCAAGATCTTAATCAGCTTCATATGAAAATTGAAGTCTAATGCAGGAATAATTACTCGTTCAAGAGCTAAACTAGCTCCAGATCACTGGACACTGATGCCGCTTCCTGCAAAGGTACTTCCTATGCTATCTGCAACCAAAAATGCTTCTTGGGTGGATAAACTTTTGGTCCGGATGTCAGAAATGTGAATGAATGTGCATTGTGATTTCTTGTTCCAATCACTATAGTTGTAAAAGTCAATTTTTAAACCAATCACATTCTGATGCTATGTGACCAGCTAGTGGTGTTAGATTGGAAGCATGAGGGTATGGGGCTTTGCACTTTTGTGGACCATCAAAATGCAAAGCAGGAAAAAAAGTCTTACAAAAATTATACTTTTTTCTGGTGTTATATGTTTAGGGATAAACATATATGTAGGAGATACATAGTTTCGAGATTAGAAGTAATATTGGTGATTATGGTTGCATGTTTCCATGCAAAGTCACTTTGTTAACCCTTTTTGCCTGCATTTTGCAGCTTATTGTGTCTTCTGTCTAAGAATAAGACTCTGACTCTGCAATAATTGGGATGCAGATTCCAGTCAGTTAAATCTAGTCTTTCATTTCGCTTTTGTTGTTAGATCATGCTATTTACTCTTTCCATTGATAGCAGGCAACTGCCTTTATTCTTAATTTTGAATTTCGAAACTTTGTATATGCTTAAACTTTTATGACAGGAAAGCAAGTAGGAAAACTAGGTAATGAAGTAGTGGAAGTGGAAACGTATTCTTTTTTGTAAATGTACACCAAAGTGGTTTATTTGTGGTTCAATAATTTGACCCCATCTTTTTACTCAAAATATCAGATACTAGCTTTATTGGCAGATGCTCTGATTGAAATTCAAGAACAAGTTGTGGATGATGATGAAGAGGTATTTATGAAGTAAATTTTGTATTGGTTCCGTGATGTCTGTTTAAATTGGAATTTATTTTCCTGCTCTAATTGGAATTTATTTTCCTGCTCTAATTGGCATTTCAGGATAGTGATTGGGAGGAGGTTCAGACTGGAGATGCTGGGATTGATCAAGAGTTGCTTTATTCAGCTAGTGCCACATCACATAGTAGACCTACACATAAGTATCTTGATGCAATGGCAAAGGCTTTCAATGAGGTTTCACTGATTGGCTGCAGCTTTCTTGTGTTCTGAATGATTGATTTCTGTACATCTGTTTGACTGGATTCTTGGCTACTTTGGTTTCGTGTGATGGTGCAGGATGATGAGGATTGTGAAGATGAGTTCCTCAGTGGTGCTGACCCCCTTAATGAGGTGCAAATCTGCGCTCTATAACTATCATATATGGTTAAAAGTATGCCCTTCTTAATTTAAACTTATTTCTTTCGCTCGATATTGGCAGATTAATCTGGTCAACTATCTTGTGGACTTCTTAGTCAACTTCTCTCAGAACAATAGGCCATTTTTTAATAACCTTCTGCAGGTCTGGTTAGCATTGAAAATACTATTGCTAAACATAAGCAGACTATAATTTTATGCTGTTTCACTGAACCCTGTATATCTCAATTTGCAGAGTTTATCTACGGCTCAACAGAATGCTATTCAAACAGTGCTGAACCGATGACCTTAATATATTGATTGATGTCAGCATTGGGGTTATTCTGTTTTCCCAAGTGCTGCTTCCTGTAGATTAGCGAGTTTGGGTTTGTACATCGAAATTTCTCCTTTGTTAGATTGTGCTTGGGCTGATTCAATTTTGTACTTGATTTACTATTTTGCAACAATGCATCAGATGGAAAGCGTCTATTTAATTGTGTAATTGAACTTTAGCATAAATGTAATGTGCGTCAGACTTGCCAGACAAAGGGCATATTTATTATTCTGAAGTATATTTCAGGTGCCAAGCAAAATTGGAGACTGACTGAAAAAATGCAAGTTTAGATGGTATTTACCTCCGTTTTGTTGCTTTGTGCTTATTGTAGAGCCTAATGGTGTAATGATGTGTTGCATAAATGGGAAAAAAAAAAAAAGGCTTTGATTGATTGTAGAGCTAATATATTTTGTCTCTCAGCCTAAGGGGATTAACAATTTCTTGCCATCATGATTTCTTCTTATCATCTTCTCTACATCTCATATATGTATGAACTTCCAGATTGACTCTTATAAAGACTCTTAGGTCCATCTGCTGAGCCCGGGCTGTTGGATGGTCCTAGCAGGAAACGAGGTGAGAAATAGAGGCGTTATGCAGTAGGCAGGAGAAGAAGTATAATCATTCAAACAACTCAATGGCATACATATCAATTCTTGAGCTATCAGAAGTCAAGGATCCTGATTCGTATGTGTCATAAAATTGACATTTTAAAGTTATA